>NC_088915.1:63786666-64089696 GCF_963576675.1 Euphorbia lathyris
TTAGATAGGTATAGGATAGGATGACATTCGTTGTATGGATTCCACTATCACGTTTAGCAAATGACATCATTCCGGATGAAATTAAAAGGAGGAGGAGATAGCTCTATTTTATTTATTACTTTGGATAATACATTATTAATAGTAAAAAAAACAAAGGTTTTTAGAGCTTTAACCAACTTTTTTTCATGGTGTTAATTAAATATTAATCTCAGATAAGCACAATGTCACTGCCTTGCTTTACAACTGTTGTCACTCGTGCTGTGGAATCGATATCACAAAATACAAATTTCTTTCATCATACAAATTATTAGAAGCATCCGATTCTCCATATCAAATGGAGGACCTTCTATATATGTTTTGACATGTGTAACATGGACCTACATATATATTATAAGAGACCTCATTATTTTAATTATTATGTGGTGTCACAATAAACGTGTCTAAATTTGAATTGGGGGCCCTCCGAGTGACATGGAAGACCCGGTGCTTAATATAAGAACTCTTTCATCATTCTAGTATATATATTCCCTATTTACTAGGAAAATATATCGATATATGAGAAATAAATAGCCTAATAGCCTGGGGCATTTTAGGTAATTATGCCATGAAATTAAAGAAGGGATGACGTGGAATTTGTTCTTATCATTTTTCGAGAAGTGTAAATTTACTCCCAACGTATGAAATACGTTTTTAAACAAGATCAATTTTACACATATTTTAGAGGTAAGCCATTATTTGACATTTTAATTAAATTTTACTTCGGATCATCCAAACATCAATTATGTGTTACGGTGTGCTACTAACATTGTTAAAAACAACTCTACAAGCCGAAAGTATCTTGATTAAAATGAAACAAATTTATTCAATTGATACAAAATTGACATTGATATCATGCTGATGTCACACGCATGACATCATTACCATCCTTATTACAGCCCAAGTCCAAACGTAATAAATCCCAAACAACGTTTAAGACAGCCCATGGCCCACTTCAGCAACCCGACTGTGTCTATTGCGGCTCAAACCCATGGAATAGCAGCCCGTCGCGGTTAACAAGGTTTAGACCTCAAGACACAAAGAATCTTCTGGAATCCTATGCGACAAAGTTTTCCTCACGGGATTGGGAATCCTAGATTCATAAGGATTCCTAAGAAGATGGCAATCTTAAACCTAATCGAAAACTGTAAATAGACAGGTATAAGCACAAGGTTCAGTACGTTTACTATCTCAAACTAGTTCATACCCTTCCACTCGGTCCTAATCATAAACTGATTTAGGCATCGGAGCGGGTTCGCCGGATTCCAGCCTCGTCTAACCTACATACTATTTTGTTAGATCATTACGACGTCGGATCATCATCACGACTTATACACGTAGACCAAATCAGGTAACCAGTTATCAGATACTATGAACAATGCCAACTCTACATTACATAATAACCTGAAAAAAATAACTGTGAACTAACTCGAGTAGAGTTGCTCTCACTAACTAATAGAGAATACAGTCTGTATTGAATTAGGAGTTGTTTACCGTTTGGACTAGCAGTCTATGAAGGATTTGAAGCGGAAACATGTTGGTATTTAGGAGACGAATTTCAAAAATTTTCCCTAAACAAACAATCAGTGTGATCCAATCACTCTGATAAACAGTCAAACATCTAATGTCTGACATCAAATCCTTAACCAAGATCATTAAGTTCTTCAATAATCAAATTGATATTTATACTACGAGATTGGAAAATACCTCTTGTAGATTCCAATCGGGTATTAAAGCGTCTCTAATGGTGAAACCTCTAGTCAGTCCACTAAGTCGATTAGATCAAGCCTCGAAGAAACTAATTAATCTTGATTAAAATCGAAAACTGATTCCGAATATGATTTTTCTGAACAGGAAAAAATCGTATCTTATTTTTCATTTTCTGCATATATATATCTTTTGATATATATATGCAAACTTTGTTTCAATCCATTGGATTGAAACAAAGCATGCACCAGGACAAGTGTCTTGGTGCATGATATATATATATATATATAATAATTAATATAATAATAATAAATTAATATAATAATTAATTATATTATTATATTATATATAATAATAATTAATTAACAACTTAATTAATTATTATTATATCCTTTAGTATATACTTGTGTTGGGGTTTGGTGTCCTATAGACAATTGTTCTAGGATACAAACTTAATGTAAATGAATTGTTCTTTATATCATTTGTTTTAATAAGATATATGTTTTATAACTATATAAAGGGAATCCCTTTTAAGCACTAAATAAAGTCTAATAAAAGGAAATCTGTAAGTTTGTTTAAAGTGATTATAAAGTGTTCATACAAGCATGAAGTGAGACAAAACTTTATAATAAACTAATAAACTTAAAACCACCCCAAGTCAAGTGATATGTTTAGGATTGATATATCACTGTTGAGACTTGTATGTAACAATGTCTTCTGTCCGACAGAAAGCTGATCTCACAAGCTTCATATATATAGATATCTGGACAGTTACATAGATCCGATGAAACGTCATTCATTAGGATTGGGGATCTGATTTGAGATAACAGGATGGGTAGATTCATCCTTGTCACCTGTTCATCTCATTGGTATTAATAGGTATAACTAATCCTCAGACTCAAAGGAATGTTAATTGGTCATCCTGAATTACTGAATGTGAGACTTTGATCCTGCGGTCCCACGATCCTTAACAGAGATGACTCTGGGGTGTGAACTGCAAAGGTTGGGTGTCACATGAGGTAATGTCAGGGTAGTTATACATTGGATTGAGCATTTATCACTCCCGATTAATGGGAGATACATCCAAGGATCGCTTGTTGAAGACTCGACTCTAAATCCTTGCAAGGTGATAGCTTAAGAGTAAGAAATACAGATTTCACTTAACCTATCTATTTGAGTTGACTCGGCCTATACAAGTAAAACGAACGTCTCGCTATATGTGACGTGACATCACCCATAGTCATAAGATTCAGTTCAAGGATGTAGTTGATAAAGGATCGAATTATACTGTAACTAATACGGAAGAGTTAACGACAGAATCAACCTGTCTTCTTAACGGACTCTGGGGGAATGATTACAGACTTGCCAATAACATACTCAGTACATCATTCCGTTATGCAAGGATTAAATATAATTCTTGAAGAAATTAATTTAATAGTTGCATACGGCCAGAAGTAGTAAGAACCTAATTGATCACACATAAGACTTGGAACCAAAAGAGAGATGGATGTCATTAATAGATGGAAGCCCAAATGAGCCCAGTAAGGCCCATTTAATTAGGGGAGGCCGAAATTTATATATAATAAGTTAGGAAATATTTTAATTCCATTAATCCTAATTTGATTGGGTTTGTGAATTAAATTAATTAAGAGATAATTAAGTTAGGAGTTTTAATTAGATTAATATACTCCTATTATTATCCAATTAGGTTATTTATTATTATCCTAGATATATTAGATATATTATAAGATAATAATTGGGAATCCTATTCCGAATTGAATTCCTATTAAGTAACCTATTCCTATCTAACTAGGGTTTAGATACAAGTTATTATATATATACCCCCCTACTAAGTGAATTTCGACTAAGCCTAACCCCTCCCCTTATTGTGATTTTCAAAATAGACAATTAGAGAGAGAAAGTGAATTCGCATCCCCTAGTTCGTGGACAAGAATTCATAAGGCTTCCGTCGATTGATTAATTTCATTCATCTCCTTTTCTCTTTGATCTTGTGTTGGTTAATTAGAGGCAATCTATTTTGGTTGCATCTCATACGGTTGATTCTAACTTAACCTCATCGTGTTATACTTCGTGCTTGGGAACTCGGAGAAGAATTGTGGGCACTTCTTTAACAACGGTAGATTGTTCTTCAAAAGGTATTCCTTCTTATCCCTCTTTATATGAAATAACGATTAACGGATCCTATGGTTAAAAGGAAGTAGGCTAAAAATTTTATATTTCCGCTGCTATATCTTAGCCTTAATTTCCTTCAGTGGTATCAGAGCCATCGTTAAATCCGTTATTTCATATATGAAAATTTAGAAGTTTTTCAATAGGATTGAATAAATATTTATGGTTAGGATTAATTAACAAATAGTTTTGATTAATTAATCCTAAGGATAAATAAGTTTTAATTAATTGTTAATTAAAATTGATTATGCGTATGTTCCTAATTATTTCGGTTGATAATCATTATAACAAAATCTATTAGTTTTATAGTTAGGTTAATAAAATCAGTTTTATTAATACTAAAGATAAAACGGAAACCTATTGTAGTTTTTCCTATTTCTGAAAATCGTTTTAAAACCGTTTTAAAAACCTGATATATATATAAAATAACGCGACAGCAGCCCAAGTCGCGCCTCGCGGCAGCAGCTGCGTGCAGCGCTGGGGCGCCGCTGCCGCAAGGCAGCGGCGTCCCGCGCGCCCTAAGGGCCGCTGCCAATCGGCAGCGGCCCACTCTCGGGCCCGGCCCGATACCCACTTGATTTTAAATGGTTTAAAATCGTTTTATATTTGAATATATATATATATATATATATATCAGAAATTGATAGTTTTCTGTTCTTGATTATCGAATGAAAATTTGTTTAAAAGTTTGTTTTACCAATTTGTAAATCAAAATGTTAAATGAATTAAAATCTAAATAATTGGAACATGCATAATTAAAGTTTTGTATAGTTATATTAACCTAAAAGTTTAATATAAAAGGATACGAAACTATTAGAAGTAAAATTGGATGAAAGTTAATTTGTTAAGTTAATGTGATTAACATAAATATTACATAAGATAGTTATGTAATCAACCAATTAAATTTATTTAATTGAGTCTATGCATGTTTGGAGTTATGGACATATTTGGACCCTCTTTTAGTCTTTTGGTATTTTTGAAATAGGGCTTGCGAGTCCTGCCTATCTACTATCTATTGTAATTTCTCCTCTCATCTAATTCCCTTCAATTCAGTTGAAGTTTTCTTTAGTAGTATAAAAATTAATATGTAATTTCAAGGCGCCATGGAGAAGACGGATGACCTAAAGAGAAATATGTAATAGTTAGTATTTCCTTAGGTTTGCCCTTTTATTCCGTCTCTGGCTCGACGGAATAATTTAGATGATATGTCCATAACGCCAATGTGTGTGAATGTATGTGTCTGATGTATGCTAAAGCAAATCAAGACTAAGTTAGATTATGAGACCTAAAATAAAATCCCTCATTAAAAAGTTAAGTAAATAAGCAAGTTATTAAAATCGGTTGCCCCTCCCTAATATTATAATTCAGCCGGCAGTACTGGGGGCCTTTGGGTTGTTGAGTAAACTCAAGCTCGGGGTCTTATGGTAACACCTGAATTATCGAAAATCGTTCTTTCATGAATATGGGGTAATACTTAAATTAGATTATGATAATTGGATGAGTAAACTCATGTTGTCATAAACTAATGGGCAAGATGGTTGGGATTAATATGAATAGCATATTAGTTACTAATGTGGTTAGTAACCCAATAACCTAGGAATCACATTAGAGATGTGATTGATCATATGAATCTACCTAATGAATGAGACTAGCTTGTTGAGTAAACTCAAGGCGAAATCTCAGAAGTTAGGATCCTAGCTCACTAAAGGATTTGTGAAATTCTTCGAATTAATATGGAGGGCTATTAATTTGGCAAAATAGTGGGAGCAATCTGAAATAAATTAAAAGGCCTATAATTTTAGATTGTTATACTTTAAAGCAAATGAATGACATACGTTTACTCTTTCTCACTCTCAGGTTTTATTTAAACACACACTCTTAAAATCATGACTAAAACCAATCTGCAAAACATTCTTACCGATAACAAACTGAATGGTTCAAACTTCACCGACTGGTTTCGCAACCTCAAAATTGTTTTGAAGTTCGAGAAAATTGGGTATGTACTTGATACACCGATACCCCCTGTCCCTGAAGATGATGCTCCCATCGAGGAAATTGATGCTTATCAGAAGCACAAGGCTGATGACGATCATGCCGGATGCATCATACTTGCATCGATGACATCAGAATTACAAAGGCAACATGAGGAGATGAATGCCTATTCCATCATCATGCACCTAAAGGAATTGTTTGGGAAACAAACCAAGTGCGAACGCTACGAGATATTCAAGCTGTTATATCGTTGCAGGATGCAAGAGGGCACATTTGTCATGTCACATTGTGTCAAGATGATTGGCTACATTACCAAACTTTCTAGTATTGGATTTGCGATGGATAACGAATTAAGTGTTGACTTAATTCTTCAATCCCTCCCAGAAAGTTCTTCACAGTTCATTATGAACTATCAGATGAATGACTTGCAAACCTCTCTTGAAGAGCTTGCAAACATGCTCAAGTCAGTTGAGCCCAATATGAAGAAAGACAAGACCATATCGGCTCTTGTAATTGAGGGATCGAAGAAAAGGAAAAGGAATTTTTCCAATCCTAAACATCCCAAGAAAGGTAAGAAAGCTGTGTCTAAGGGAAAGGAAGTGAAGAAGCCCAAAGGAGAGTGCCACTTATGTGGTAAAGACGGGCATTGGAAGAGAAACTGCAAGGAGTATCTAGCCACCCTCAAGAAGGGAAAAGGTGGTGCTTCTACATCTGGTATGTTTTATATTGAAATAAATACAGTTTCACAGTCTGAATCTTGGGTACTTGATACCGGATGTGGATCTCATATTTGTACAAATATGCAGGAGCTAAATCAGACTAAGGAACTAAAGAAAGGAAGCATAAACTTGCGAGTTGGAAATGGAGCAAGAGTTGCCGCCCTCGCAATTGGAGATTATGTTTTACCTTTGCCCTCTGGGCTTGTAATAGAATTAAGGAATTGTTTATAGGTTCCTGAGATGTCTCGTAACATTATTTCTATTAGCCGTCTTGTTGACGACGGTTTTCATATTTCAATAAAGAACAATAGTTGCAATTTTTATAAAGATTCAATCTTTTATTTTTCAGGAATATCACAAAATGGGATTTATGTGTTAGATGATAAAACTCCTATTTTTGCAATTGATACCAAAAGACATAAGATAGATAATTCAACTTATTTGTGACATTGTCGTTTAGGCCATATAAACAAGAGACGCATGCTAAAGCTACATTCAGATGGGCTTATAGATCCAATCGATCATGAATCATTGGAAACATGCGAATCATGTTTAAAAGGTAAAATGACAAAGACACCCTTTAACAATAAAGGTGAGCGTGTATCAGACACTCTAGGACTTATTCATTCAGATGTATGCGGTCCTATGTCGGTCCAAGCAAGAGGAGGATTCAGATACTTCATTAGCTTCATAGATGACCATACTCGATATGGTTACATCTACTTGATGAGGCACAAATCAGAAGCTTTTGACAAGTTCAAATGCTTCAAGAATGAAGTAGAAAATCAATTAGGAAAGAAAATAAAGACGCTTCGATCCGATCGAGGTGGCAAATATCTTTCTGATGATTTTCTGAATTATCTAACTGAATCTGGGATATGCTCACAATGGACACCTCCCTATACACCACAACACAATGGTGTATCCGAGAGGAGAAACCGTACACTATTAGATATGGTACGATCCATGATGAGCATGGCCTTACTTCCAAAGACGTTCTGGGGCTATGCCTTAGAAACTGCCCTCTTCACCCTAAATCGAGTGCCAACTAAATCCGCTAGTTCCACACCATATGAATTGTTCGTTGGTAGGAAACCCGTGTTCTCATTCATGAGAGTATGGGGTTGTTCAGCGTTTGTCAAACGCATTGCGTCCGACAAACTACATTCGAAATCTGATAAATGTTTCTTCATTGGATATCCTAAGGAAACTATGGGATATTACTTCTATCATCCAGATGATCAGAAAGTAATCGTATCCAAGCACGCAACCTTCTTAGAGAAAGAGTTTCTCGAGGAAACACAAAAGGGAAGCATGATTGAACTTGACGAAGTTCAAGAAGAATAAACACCGACTGAAACAACAGAGGCAGTTGAGACTCCAGTGCCACCTATTCGTAGATCACAAAGAGTTCGTGAACTCCCAGTTAGATATGGTTTTCTAGTGGGAGATAATAATGAGGTTCCCGTATTAGACGACGAACCCGAAAACTACGAAGAGGCCCTTACTAGTCCAGATTCTAAAGCATGGCTTGAGGCCATGGATTCTGAAATGGATTCCATGTATACTAACCAAGTGTGGACTTTGGTTGATCCACCCGAAGGGATAATACCCATTGGGTGCAGGTGGATCTTCAAAAAGAAGACAGACATGGATGGAAAGGTTAGCACCTACAAAGCTAGGTTAGTAGCGAAAGGATATCGTCAGAAGCAAGGAATTGATTATGACGAAACTTTCTCTCCTGTGGCTATGTCCAAATCAATCAGAATCATGCTTGCAATTGCCGCTCATTTTGATTATGAGATTTGGCAAATGGATGTGAAAACAGCTTTCCTGAACGGAAACCTGCTTGAGGATGTATATATGATGCAGCCTGAAGGTTTCATATCGAAGGATGCAAATAAAGTTTGCAAACTTCAGAGATCCATTTATGGACTCAAGCAAGCATCTAGAAGCTGGAATAAGCGTTTTGACGAAACCATAAAACAATTTGGTTTCGAACAAAATTGCGAAGAAGCTTGCATTTACAAGAAAGCAAGTGGGAGCTCTATAGCATTTCTCATACTATATGTGGACGATATACTGTTAATGGGAAATGACATTGCTCTATTACAGTCGGTAAAAGTATGGTTATCCGGTAACTTCTCAATGAAAGACCTTGGTGAAGCAGCTTATATACTTGGTATAAAGATCTATAGAGATAGATCGAGAAGACTGCTTGGTCTTTCACAGGCTACATACATTGAAAAGGTGCTAAATCGGTTTAGCATGCTTGAATCGAAACGAGGTAACTTACCCATGCTACATGGAGTAAAGTTAAACAATCATCAATGTCCTAAAACTGATGATGACAAACGACGCATGGCTGTAGTCCCGTACGCCAGCGCGATCGGTTCGATTATGTATGTTATGCTATGCACTAGACCTGACGTAGCATTCGCGTTATCTGTAACGAGTCGTTACCAAGGTAATCCGGGAGACGAGCATTGGATTACTATCAAGAACATTCTTAAGTACTTGAGAAGAACTAAAGACATGTTCCTAGTGTACGGAGAAGGAGATCTGAAAATACAAGGATTCTCAGACGCTAGTCATCTCACAGATGAGAATGATTTTAAATCCCAATCAGGATACCTGTTTATCTTGAATGGGGGCGTGGTCAGTTGGAAGAGTTCCAAACAGGGAAGCGTAGCTTTCTCTACGACAGAGTCAGAGTACATCGCTGCTGCGGAAGCAGCAAAGGAAGCAGTTTGGATTAGAAAGTTCATTACAGAACTAGGTGTGGTGCCTGACATTGTCAATCCCATTACTCTATACTGTGATAACAATGGAGCCATTGCGCAAGCAAAGGAACCACGGTCTCATAATGCATCCAAGCACTACCTAAAGCGATACAACATCATAAGAGAGATTGTGGCTAGAGGAGATGTGAGAATAGAAAGAGTACCTACAGAGGACAACGTTGCAGATCCGTTGACAAAGCCTTTAACCCAGAAAGTACATGATCGTCATTTAACTTCTACTGGGATAAGTTTTAGAAACAATTGACTTTAGTCTAAGTGGGAGTATGTTGGGGTTTGGTGTCCTATAGACAATTGTTATAGGATACAAACTTAATGTAAATGAATTGTTCTTTATATCATTTGTTTTAATAAGATATATGTTTTATAACTATATAAAGGCAATCCCTTTTAAGCACTAAATAAAGTCTAATAAAAGGAAATCCGTAAGTTTGTTTAAAGTGATTATAAAGTGTTCATACAAGCATGAAGTAAGACAAAACTTTATAATAAACTAATAAACTTAAAACCACCCCAAGTCAAGTGATATGTTTAGGATTGATATATCACTGTTGAGACTTGTATGTAACAATGTCTTCTGTCCGACAGAAAGCTGATCTCACAAGCTTCATATATATAGATATATGGACAGTTACATAGATCCGATGAAACGTCGTTCATTAGGATTGGGGATCCGATTTGAGATAACAGGATGGGTAGATTCATCCTTGTCACCTGTTCATCTCATTGGTATTAATAGGTATAACTAATCCTCAGACTCAAAGGAATGTTAATTGGTCATCCTGAATTACTGAATGTGAGACTTTGATCCTGCGGTCCCACGATCCTTAACAGAGATGACTCTGGGGTGTGAACTGCAAAGGTTGGGTGTCACAGGAGGTAATGTCAGGGTAGTTATACATTGGATTGAGCATTTATCACTCTCGATTAATGGGAGATACATCCAAGGATCGCTTAAGGAAGACTCGACTCTAAATCCTTACAAGGTGATAGCTTAAGAGTAAGAAATACAGATTTCACTTAACCTATCTATTTGAGTTGACTCGGCCTATACAAGTAAAACGAACGTCTCGCTATATGTGACTTGACATCACCCATAGTCATAAGATTCAGTTCAAGGATGTAGTTGATAAATGATCGAATTATACTGTAACTAATACGGAAGGGTTAACGACAGAATCAACCTGTCTTCTAACGGACTCTGGGGGAATGATTACAGACTTGCCAATAACATACTCAGTACATCATTCCGTTATGCAAGGATTAAATATAATTCTTGAAGAAATTAATTTAATAGTTGCATACGGCCAGAAGTAGTAAGAACCTAATGGATCATACATAAGACTTGGAACCAAAAGAGAGATGGATGTCATTAATAGATGGAAGCCCAAATGAGCCCAGTAAGGCCCATTTAATTAGGGGAGGCCGAAATTTATATATAATAAGTTAGGAAATATTTTAATTCCATTAATCCTAATTTGATTGGGTTTGTGAATTAAATTAATTAAGAGATAATTAAGTTATGAGTTTTAATTAGATTAATATACTCCTATTATTATCCAATTAGGTTATTTATTATTATCCTAGATATATTAGATATATTATAAGATAATAATTGGGAATCCTATTCTAAATTGAATTCCTATTAAGTAACCTATTCCTATCTAACTAGGGTTTAGATACAAGTTATTATATATATACCCCCCTACTAAGTGAATTTCGACTAAGCCTAACCCCTCCCCTTATTGTGATTTTCGAAATAGACAATTAGAGAGAGAAAGTGAATTCGCATCCCCTAGTTCGTGGATAAGAATTCATACGGCTTCCGTCGATTGATTAATTTCATTCATCTCCTTTTCTCTTTGATCTTGTGTTGGTTAATTAGAGGCAATCTATTTTGGTTGCATCTCATACGGTTGATTCTAACTTAACCTCACCGTGTTATACTTCGTGCTTGGGAACTCGGAGAAGAATTGTGGGAACTTCTTTAACAACGGTAGATTGTTCTTCAAAAGGTATTCCTTCTTATCCCTCTTTATATGAAATAACGATTAACGGATCCTATGGTTAAAAGGAAGTAGGCTAAAAATTTTATATTTCCGCTGCTATACCTTAGCCTTAATTTCCTTCAACTTGGAGGAGCTAACTTAAGACACCTCTTAATACTAACAGTCAACACTTGACTATTGTATTCGGAAAAAGACATCGATTTAAATTGAGCAAGAATAATTATTTATAATTTCCTCATTTCAATTGAATATCAAACAGTGTTAGAATGTTTTGTCAGTCCCATTGACATACTCAATTGTGTCAATTAATTAATTAAAACACTTTTAATTAATCAATTTAACTAAAGCTTGATACAAATAACTTGTATGTGTGTGACTTTCTAGGTTCATCTTTAACTGGCATTAGAGGCATAATAATAACACTTATTAATTATGTTACGAATCCAATTCCTTGTACTACAAGTGTATCCTATATAAGCTTAGCTTATATATACTTATAGTCCTCTAAAGGTCATGATCTCCAGCTAACACACTGCGCCATGACGTCCCAATTAAAGAATGAAGTTACTTGAACTTATAATTAAACTAATTATGAACCATCGATCATAATTTCCATGCACTAAAGTCCTTTCATTAAAAATCCCGATCTTGACTAGAGCCACAAAGTGTCAAGCTCTAATTGTCAAGATACTAAGAAATATTGATTAAGTCTTTGATAAAATAAGACTCGCATCAAGGAACCATTCCTTGATACTTATCTCATAAGATGAGTCTTATTGTCCTGGCCAGGAACTCATTCCATCAAAAAACCAATCAATAACTACCTTAGGATTTATCTCTATTTACTTAGAGTAATGAATCCTCTATTAGCAAACTCTTGTTACACTACTCAACTAACTATAGCGATTCACTGCCGGATTACCAGAATTAAGATCCCAGTACAAAGCAGGAACAAACTATAATTACCTGCGCAAGAACAACTAAGTTTCCTCAAGTCAAAGGACTATATGCACTATTATGACCTAGATAATAAGTATATTGACTAGGAGTAAACCTTTGTGCAATTATTATCTAACGTCACAGTTCGACCATTCGCCTCTTCAAATGTCCACATATTTATTCTGATATCAACATATCAAACAGAATGAGATTTTTTGTTTCTGATTAATATCTCATACTAATCGAGAAAATAAACAGAGGTGATAGTCTAAGGATAGATGAGTGTCCAATTCATTATCCACCGACTATGAACATTTAAGATTATTATTTTACCAAAGAAATATATCTCATTATTATTAACTCTTAATAATATTATTTCTTTGTAAATAATCTTTGGACTAATATATATTCATTAGGTAATTAAACAATACAAATAATTACACATGAATACATATTTTATTAACTGCCATTTGGATACAAAATTCACACTGTATAATATACAAAAGGAATGGCCTAGGGCATACAACACTTACAGTCTATACTGGACTATGACTATTTCTAGGATTAACAGCTCGGTTGAACTTGATTTCCTAGTTAACCTAAGTTTGGGTTATAAAAGTTAGATAAGCATTTGTATCCTTGGATGTTTCGGCTACTTGATGTATATATAAAGGATTCATTAATGTTAATAGACAATGCATGAATTCAGTTATATTATTGTTATATGGTATCAGATTCATAAAGATTTAAAACCGAACATCTTAATCTATGGCTTTCAACACATTCAACGTTTCGCCATGTCTGTCTGATCCAAAACCTTATATTGTTCTGGCGATCTTTAATTCTAGAGTTGTCGAAAGAGGAGAGCAAAGCTACAAGAGACCTTTGGAAGTATTGGGTAACATAATTTCCAATTAGACAGTGACAATATTTACTTATGTAGTTTCTTTCTTCCATTTTCAGTTTCAAAAGGTCGTACCATTCTTCTGGATCCATCTTCCTTTTTAATATATTCCTCCCAAATTCCTCATTTTTATGGATCCATCTTCTTTTACTATTATTTCTCGTATATAATAAGCTTCAAAGATTATTCTTAATTTTTGCATGTTTCTAAGAGGCTATTTTAGCTCTGTTTAGTTTAAAAAAATTAAATAAAGTAGAATTTATATATATATTTCTTTTATCCCATCTCAAATTCAATTTCCTTTATCTCATTTTCTGAGATTTCGACCCTCTTTCTTTCGTCTAATCTTCTTAGTTATATTATGTTCATTGTGTTTTTGATGTCAACACGTGTGCTTTGTATACACAACTTGTTGAACTTCTCGATATAATCCCTTAGGGGTTCTCCCTCTTTTTGCACGAGATCATACAATATTCAACAAGATGTGATAGGTGGGATACTTCCTGCAAACGTCGCGCAGAATTCTCGACTCAGCTGTTCCCAGCTATCTATTGAACTTGTGGCAATGGACTGAAACCAATCACACGCTGGCCTCTTTAGAGTGGTAGAGAATATTCTACAGATAATTCCTTCATTGGATCCATAAATATCCATTAGCTTATTGTATTGCCTTGCATGCGCTTCAGGATTATCTTCTCCTATGTATTGGGGCAGGGTTGGGGCTTTGAACCTTCAGTCTCCCTCAAACCTTTAGATCCGTGCTGTGAATGGCGAATCCCTATTGACTGGATGGGCTTATCTTTTCGCATTGTTCTCTCGCCTATTCAAAGCAGCTTGCGATCGTCTTTCAATCTCATCATCTATGTATTCGTTATCGAATCGTGGTGGTGAAATTGGTTCTCGATCTCGATTTTGCCCATATTGAGGTTCCAGTTGTGGCTATCACGGGGTCAAATTCTCACTCCTGTCTTGGAGCTTCTTCCACTGGATCATGGAATAGTCGCCTTTGTAGAGGGGCAACTCTAGACACGGTATGGCTCATTGTCGTGTCTATGCCACGTGTGCAAGGAGGATTCCTACTTCCTGGTTCCATGAAAGCAGAAAATTGTGCATCTGGCCGTAACACTATCATGTCTTAGGTCCTTTTGGTGCTAGGGGCAACAGATCGTCCCAAAGCCCTAAATTAGTGCTACCTGATCCAAATCATCTTCCATGCCCATGGGCCGGGGGTCGGCCTATTGTGGGGCCTCCCATATGCTGATTTTCCATCATCTTTCTTACACGATCTCTGGCTGCATGGCTCATTGTATTTTCTACTAAGGGTTGGACTTCTTCCTAGAAAGAATGAGGCGAAACTTTATGCATTTCTTGAATGATGGGCCCCATTAGGAAGGTAGTGGTTCCAACAGTGAGTGGATTTGTAACCCCTTGAGTTGTGGTATTGATTCCAATAGTGGGAGGGTTTGGTCCCTCTGACATCATTGTGTTCGTGGTGTAAGTTTTAAAATCTATAAATTTTAGAGCTCCATGTTTATCGCACCAATTGATACCTTGCGAAAAATTTCTTGATTGGAGCCCTTTCCTATGAGTGCCGTTGGGTTAGACCAGGGACACTCTAATGCTTAAGTCAGTAATTGTTTGAGAATAAACTGTAAGCAGAAAAGTAAGGAATCAATAAGTGTACCTTGAATACCTCGAACTGGAGGTATTTATTAGATTCTGTAACCATCCAGGTGGTAGTTTAAATAGTCTTGCATTTAATGCACTTTAATATATTAATGATACACTCTTCAGGTACGACCGTTAAGGCCTTCAATGAGTTGTTTAATGCTACTGATCGTAACAACATGGGCGTATCTACCTTAGATGACATATTTGTCCCTTTTTGGCGGACATAAGTCCTTTATGGCATGTATCATCTACGTGGAGTATCCACGTGGCAAGGTCCCCCCTTAGGGTAGCTTTTGGTGTACGCCATATCTATAACTTGGTGGATATTGATCCGCGGTTGTTCTTTATGCCAATAGATCATTTTATTTATGAATTTTCATTGTTTTGCCCTGGGGATAATATTCAAATGTTATCAAAACCATTCCTTCTATTTTCTCTTTCTCTCAATTCTTCTATATGATTTTCTGAACAATAACTATTATAACTAACTAGAATTTTTTCTTAAAAAAAAAACTAACTAGAATTACAAAGCTTTAACTAGAGTAGAGTCAACAATAACTAACACGTATCACTAACTAATTATAAAATAGTTATACTTGTAAAGACCCGCTAAAATGTCAAGAACTAAATTTGGCACGTGTAAATTAATAAAAAAAACTACGTAAATTATTTCTTAATACATCAAAATGATAACACACAAAGTAAGACTTACTTTTAATCTTTACAATATCAAATAAATAACGGTAAGATTCATCCAGTTTTTTTTTCAAATTTCCTTAACTGCTTCAATTCTTCAAATATATGAGTTTTGGATAAAAATAAAAAAACCATTTTCATTATGAAACATAAATTCCTCTAATTTATTAGCTAATTAGGGGTTATAATGGGCTTTACGCACCAAACTTAAGAGTTGGAATGGAACAGGTTGAGTTGGCCAAGCTTTCCACTGGCGATATAGAACTAGAAGACAGAACGTCTTGTCATTAAAACAGACATAGTTGGATTGGTCAAACGCCAAGTCAAATTTAAAAATTGCACACTACATCACTGACTTTCACAATGTCAACCCTCTTTGTTTTTTCTTTTCTTTCTCTTTTTTCTCGTTACAAAATTAGCACTCTTTTTTGGCATGCCTACAATACTACTTAAGGCATGTCTTCTTATGAATCAATTAATTAATTCTTAATATTTATTCATTATATATATATAATTTAATATAAATGGGAAAGAATAGTAATAAACGGGGCTAGCTCTGAACATAAGTCAGGAGTGCGGCCGTCCAAGGCCTATGACAAAAGAGATCTTTTTTTTTTTACTAAATTTATTATTATTATTATTATTATTAAAAGCTGGAGACAGAAAACTGAACCATAATGTATTCAAAGAACGAAGAAAAAAATACAGGCATAACGAATAACGGAAATTAAGTGAAACGAAATAAAAGACGTCCGATTGCATTATCACGAATAAACAACGAACAGAAAATTAGCAAGAGCATCCACAAAACAGGAGCTGAATCCCATGAGTGACGGCAGGTGCTGACACGACCAAAATTAGCAAGAGCATCTGTAACTTGATTACTCTCTTTGAAGACATGAGAAGAAACCACAATCATATTAGCGATAATCTCTAAACATGAATACCACTCCGCGCGTAAAGTCCAAGGTACCAAAGTAGAACGAGAGCGAAATAGATGGATGACATAACTAGAGTCACTCTCAATCCAAAGACGTCTTCAACCCATGGAATGAGCAGTACAATAGCAAAAATGACAGACTTAAATTCAGCCATGTGCACCAGAGAGCAGTAAAATTGAAAAGCAAAAGCACCAACAGCCCAGCCACGATGATCACTAAAGACACTATATCAAATACTAACAACAATCTTAAAATAAAATGAAAATGTGCAGTTTTAGTTTTAATTATGGTGTTGTATTATTTTAGGATGATTGGTAATTCATGAATTTGCATCCACAAAAAATCATTTAGGTAATGAATTAGTTAGCACCTGAATTTTGCAAGATTAATTGAACCTGTAGAATGAAAGTGTCCATTAGGCTAACCATTATAACCCAAAGTTAATTGAAATTGTTTGCAATTCCAATCATAATATTCAATTAAAATGGTAAGTGGAAAAAAGACTTAGCAATTTAGAGTTTAATGCTAAACTCCAAAAACAACTTTTAGATTTTACTGTAGCTATTTTGTTTTTATAAGCTTTCAACAAAGTTTAATTTGTTTGTTCTTAGATAGTTGATGGATTGTGAATTTGAAAATCGTTAATTATTATTTCATGGGTTTCTACTACATTATTTATTTTAATATAATTTAATTAAAAAAACCAATAAGAGTTTTAAGCCATATCAGACAAGTTTGTCTTCTCTCTTTGTATTCATTTTTTTTCAAATATGACAAAGTTGAGAGCTACTGGTTATTAAGATCGTATCAATCTACTGGTTATAGTCACATCCTCCTCTTCAGAGTCTTCTTATGCTTTAAATGCTTCTGTTTTATCTCTTTCAGTTTGGCACAATAGATTGGGCCATCCTGGTCCTCAAATTTTAGACAATCTTCGAACTAATAATTTTATTTCTTGTCCTAAAAATGTTGATTTTTCTATTTGCAATTCTTGTGTGCTTGGGAAACATATTAAATTGCCTTTTTATGCTTCTAAAAATATGTCATCAATGCCGTTTGATATTATTCATAGTGATATATGGACATCTCCTGTTCTAAGTTCTAGTGGCTATAGATATTATGTTCTTTTCCTAGATGATTATTCTAATTTTCTGTGGACTTTTCCCTTAGCAAATAAATCTCAAGTTTTTTCTGTGTTCCTCACATTCCGAAATTACGTACGTACTCAATTTGAAAAAGATATCAAAACTTTTCAGTGTGATAATGGTGGTGAGTATAACAGTAGTCATTTTCATGATTTTTTTAACAATAATGGTATGCAATTCCGTTTTTCATGTCCACATACTTCCTCCCAAAACGGTAAATCTGAACGAACGATTCGAACAATCAATAATATAATTCGCACTCTTCTAACACATGCTTCTTGCTCTCATTCTTTCTGGCCTCATGCTCTTGCTCATGCGACCTATCTTTTAAATATTCTCCCTCACAAAAATCTTAGTCTTCTTTCACCGACTCAAATTCTCTACAATCGTACTCCTTCTTATACTCACTTACGCACTTTCGGTTGTCTTTGTTACCCACTTGTCCCTTCTTCCTCTAGAAATAAACTTCAACCTAGGTCCTCTCCATGTGTGTTTCTTGGATATCCATCCAATCATCGAGGCTATAAGTGTTACGACATCTCCGCGCGGAAAATAATTATATCTCGTCACGTTATTTTCAATGAAAGCAAATTTCCATTTTCCACTCAACATGTCTCGGCCTCCCCTCCCATTTCTTCTATTTCCAACTCACCTACACAAACAACCCAACCCATTATTCCCTTCCCCACTAATGCGTCCACTCCTAACCAAAGCCCAGTTTCACCACGGCCCAACAGTCCCAACCCATCTTCCCAAAACAGCCCAGCACTTCCCCCTTCTCCTCTCGACAGTCCCTTTCCTTCTCCAATTCAACACGGCCCAAACACAAATTCCCCACAACAGCTCACCTCCCCACAACAGCCCACTTCCCCGCCTTCTCCCGATCCTATACACGCCAACCCAACCCAACCGACTCACCCTATGACAACCCGAGCTAAACTTGGAATTTTCAAACCCCAAAGAAAGCTCAACTTACACACCACCACTATTTCTCCTATTCCTTCTAATCCCTCACTTGCTTTACAAGACCCTAATTGGAAACAAGCCATGACTGAAGAATATAAGGCTCTTATTGAAAATAAGACGTGGGTCCTCGTACCCCGTCCTTCTAATGCTAATGTTCTTCGTAGTTGGTGGATTCTCAGGCACAAATTTAATGCAGATGGATCTTTTGAAAGATACAAAGCAAGACTTGTTGGAAATGGGGCGAATCAACTTGTTGGGGTAGACTGTGGTGATACTTTCAGTCCAGTTGTTAAGCCAGCAACAATTCGAGCTGTATTAAGTATTGCACTTTCTAAAGGTTGGCCACTACATCAGCTGGATGTAAAAAATGCTTTTCTTCATGGGGATCTTCATGAGACTGTTTATATGCATCAACCACTGGGATTTCGGGATCCCAACTATCCAGATCATGTATGCCTTCTTCAAAAGTCTCTTTATGGTCTCAAACAGGCACCACGGGCGTGGTACCAACGGTTTGCCTCTTTCTTGTCTACCATGGGTTTTTCTCACAGTAAATCTGATCATTCACTGTTTGTCTTTCGTCGGGGAGCAGAGATGGCATATCTACTCTTATATGTGGATGACATCGTTCTAGCTACTTCTTCCACTGCTCTACGAGAGTCAATTATCAACAAATTGAGTTCCGAATTTGCTATGAAAGATCTTGGCCCATTGAGTTATTTTTTAGGGATATCTGTCACTCGGAGCGCCGACTCTCTTTTTCTGTCTCAAAAGAAGTATGCTACTGATATCATTTCTAAAGCCGGTCTTTCTTCAGCAAATTCCTGTACAACACCTGTTGACACTAAGCAAAAACTGAGTGCTTCATCTGGTTCTGCTTATCATGATCCATCTGAGTATCGAAGTTTAGCTGGTGCATTACAGTATTTGACTCTCACTCGCCCAGACATCAGTTATGCTGTTCAGCAAGTCTGTTTATTCATGCACGATCCCAAAACGTCTCATATGGCAGCTATCAAGCGGATTCTTCGATATGTTAAAGGAACCCTGGAGTTCGGACTTACATTCACAACCTCTTCACTAGATTCCTTGGTCTCCTATACAGATGCAGATTGGGGGGGATGTCCTGACACTCGACGTTCTACTTCAGGATATTGTGTTTTCCTTGGTGACAATCTTCTGTCTTGGTCTGCTAAGCGGCAACCCACTTTATCTCGTTCTAGTGCTGAAGCAGAGTATCGTGGTGTTGCTAATGTCGTATCTGAAACTTGCTGGATTAGAAATCTTCTTCTTGAACTTCATTGCCCTATTAGTAAATCCACCTTGGTATATTGTGACAATGTGAGTGCAGTTTACCTCACTGGTAATCCTGTACAACACCAACGTACCAAGCATATTGAGATGGATATACATTTTGTTCGAGAAAAGGTTGCTAAAGGAGAGGTTAGGGTACTTCATGTTCCTTCTCGTCATCAAATTGCAGATATTTTCACCAAAGGTCTACCACAAATTCTTTTCGACGACTTCCGCTCTAGTCTCAACGTTCGACCACCTCCCGTTTCGACTACGGGGGTGTATTAGATATGGATATTTCTGCTGTAATTTAGGAATATAATTGATTTGTAATTATCATGTTCACACATATATCTTGTGTATATATATCACATTATCAATGAATGGAAAGGCAAGGATTCTACATTATCATCGCTAATTGGGACTCGGTTGATGTCAAATCACCTATAATTTTGTCTTTTGCCCAAACTTAATTAATCAATAGGAACAATTTTTTTTATTAATTTTATAGGTCAATATAAGTAATAGTATTCATTTTTTGAGATATTGTAATATTCATTTATTAAATTTAGTTAATTATTGTCCTAAATTAATATAAAAATTATTATTAGTACTTATTTATTAGTTTAACTTTTTAATTCAATTGATTTCTTGATATGGTATCAGAACCTTCTTATTGATTAAATTTTAAATACATAATAAGATATTCATGTGTTGTACGTCTTTCAAGTTCAAGAGACAATCGAGTAAAAGATGTATCAGAAATTAATATAAAACTCGATATATGTTTATTAGAATTCTAAAGTGGAGAAATTAACTACTTTTTTAACGAGACTTTATTAATGAAATTCAATATATTAAATTATAATCACAAACCATGTATTTATGTATTTAATTAGTGATTGTGTCGATATTTGACTCAAAAGTTTTTATTTATTTTGAGTTAAGAAAGACGTGATATGATTTGTCTTGTCCTTTGCTTTATTGCTCTATAATTTCTTTGATTTGTTTAACTTCTCTGATTAATAAATTCATTAGCTGACATGGCAAGTTTAATTCACTATTTAGTCAAGGTTTTAAATTTGAGCATGTATCTTCCCAAAAACAAATTTGAGCACGTAAATGATCAAACATTTGAAGAGGTGGCAACAAGGCGCGGCGGGATGGTTTTGCATTCCCCATTCCGTCTCCAAAATTTTTAGGTGCGGTTTCGGGATTCAGACATTTTTTGGCACCACATCCGCCCGCACGGTTGCACACGGGTAACGGGGAATCCTCCAATCCCCAAACAAAATTTAGGATTAATACACATATTTGTCAATGTATTATCACGGAAAAATAGATGTACCCTTATATCAAATAAACACACAAAACTATCTCTGAATTTTCCACAAACCTGCAATTATATCCTAATCTACCAGACCTGCTTATTCAGCACAAACAACGTTTACACGTTCTCTCTCTAAACCTCTTTTTCTTTTACTCTCTCTGCAAACCTCTTACACGTTCTCTCTCTAAATGTAATTAATTTTTTTTTAAGAAATTTTTTTAAGATAGATTTTTTACTTTTAATTAAAAATAATTTCTAATTAAATATATATTATATATATATATATAATATATTATTTTATTTTATTTTGTAGGGATATTTCAGAGATTTTACTGTCGGTTTTTCGGAAACGGTTTGCGGACCCCACGGTTCTGGGATAGTAACACGCACCCTCGCCCAATTTTAATGTTCGGGGCTAAAATTTCCACTGCCTTCAACCCCGCACCCAAATTTTTTTTTTCCTAGCTCCGTCGGTTCGGATCCCCACGGTTTTCGGTTTTTCCCTGCCCCATTAACATCCTATGAAAGAATATGACATTCCCAAATGTGAATGATCTACATTATGCTATATTAAATTTGAACTTAATTTAATGTGAGACTCATGCATAAATGCAATGATGAAAAAAGTCATATTATGAAGACACTTATTTCCAATTCAAACATTGTAATTTTCTACATTCTTGTTGATCAAAATTATCTGTGTTATTTTTTAGGAAGTGTATATTTATTGTAGGAATAAATGGGGTAAATGGGCTCTGGTCCATTTACTGACACATTTATGGTCTGTCCATAACCTGATCTGTTACGGTTAGGGTTAGGGTTCAGGTTTAGTCTAGCTATAAATAAAAAGATATGGAGGCTAAACATGAGAGCCAAGTGTTGAGATTTACACTCTACACAAAGAAGCAAAACATCAGAGAGTGCACAATGTCATTTCTCTGTGAAAACTCCATGTTTCTCGATGAGCTCTTAATTCGTTGTTCACGTGGTGTAGCAGTCTCCTAGATCGGTGATACGGTGCAAAAGGACGATCAATTTTAGTGTTGTTCGACGAATCTGCGTTACAAAAGGTAAGTCTAATCTGTTAATTAATTTAATTGTTAGATCCGGGTTCATTACCCGTCTCCTAAAGGTTAGAGAAATCTTATGGGTTATATCCAACATTGGTATCAGAGCCTTTTGGCTCTGTGTTCCATCTGCAGGGTCCCTTATGACGCTAATTGAGAATTAATTGATTTGTTTTATTGTGAAATACATGTTTTGGTTGAGTTTGTCTCAGATCTGTATATTCAGTGCGTCTAGGGATGATTTCGGTCTATTGAAATTCGCCCCAAGGCCGCTGGATTTTAGGCGTGTTTTTGTGATTTAACGCGCGCGATATAGGGTATGCTATACCGTTTTGCTATTTTTCAGACGCCGAAACCCAAAACCGACAATATCATCGAACTCAAAGATCCCAAAAAAACCCCACCGCCTGGACTTTCATCGTCGTCGGACACCGGGAAGGCGGCGCGTGGCCCCCATGCGCCGCCGGCCACCGTGCACACGCACGGCGCACGTAGCGTGTGTGGTGACTTCCCGATATCGGTTCGGCGTGAATTTTTTTCCCAGGATGTTCATATATTTATTAGGGGTTTTTTTTATAATTTTTATTTTATTTTTGCGTATACGGAATAATTAATAATGAATTAATTAACATTTGTAATTGTTTTTAATAGTTAAAAATAATTTATAAATCCCCAAAAAATTATGATAATTAAAAGGATAAAGTTTAAATAAAACCCCTGTGGTTTCACTAATTTTTAGATAAATGACTGTGGTTTACTTTTTGTCAAAACGAGGACTGAGGTTTTCAACTTTAGCAAACTAAGGACTTTTTCGATTGATACTATTAAAATCACCCTTAACAACTTCAAAAATGACATATTTTAAGAACTACTAATATTCTAAACAACTTTAATTCTTCAACTTTTTTATTTCGAGATTATTTAGATGATGTTTGTTAAAGAGAGAGAAAGTTAATGTTTAGAGAGAGAAAGTTCCAAAAAAGATGATTTTCTAAAATCGAAAATGTAGTTCCATAGAAAATATGACATTGAACAACTTTAATTCTTGAAAATTTTCATTTTCAGGTCGTTAAAGATAGTTTTAATAGCATTATTAAAAGTGCGAAACCTCGGTCCTTGTTTTGACAAAAAGTAAATCATGGTCCTTTATCTGAAAATTAGTGAAACCACATAGGTTTTCTTTGAACTTTCTCCTAATTAAAATTAAATTATAGAAAAATAAGACTTTTTCAGATTCTAAAAATTAATTTTTCAGAGTCTGCTTTCCGATTAAAAAGTATTTTTAATAAAAGATTAATATACTTTTTTAATTTTTAGATTTGAATGTATTTTTAATATGTTTTGAATATACGTGTAATTAAAAATAATATGTTTCATTACGTGTTAGTGAGAGATGTTAGAATTATTTGGATAATGGACCGAATAATTTATTCGTCCAAAAATGAAATTGGGCCAAGCCCATCTAAAAGATGGATGGTTAGGGTTATAACCCAATTAAAGGCTATAAATAGATAGTCATCTAACCCTAATGACACATGAATTGAAATTCTCTCATGAGCCTCTCTCACTCTCTGCGCCTCCTCTCTCAGTTGTCCATTTTAGTTTATGGATTCGTTGTTTTCACCTCATGATTAATATCAGTGAGGGTGATTCGTGGCCATTCGTGATTGTTCTGATTCTTCCGTTGTCTATCTTTTCAAAGTCTTACGTATTTATATTCAGATTATTTATCTATAATATCTTTTATTTTATTTTATTGTTTTTTCATAAGAGAATATGTTTGAACTCACAACCTTTCCCTTCTAATTCTAGATATAGCAATTGACATATGTTACCTTAATTATACCTAACTTTCTATTCAATCTATGCATTCATGTTTTAAAAAATTGAAAAAATTAAGATTTACATCTTATATAATAAGTTCTCCCCAATCCAAATTAAAAAGGCACAAAAAGAAATTAAAGCCTAGCTCTTAGGGTTAGTGTTTTTCTCACCCATAACTAATTAATTTTTGTAAGTAAAATTGTTGGTTGTTTATTTAAAAGAACATAAAAAGTGCACCAGCTAATGTTAGGGGGCGGTGACCCCATTCCATTCTCAGTGCCATATATGGTATTATTAAGAATTAAACCAATACAATTAACTTGTACCACAAAATAATTTATAATTAGTTGTGAATTCTTGTTATTTGACTCTATAATTATATGGTCTTTAAAAAGTGACTTTTATTTTTGGATTTTGTGGTATATTCTTGGTGCTCTACAGCTTCAACAATGCATATATATAAATGTCTTAATGGAGATTCTGAGTATAGATAACGTAATAAAAAGTAAGTGCTCCTTTGGTTTAATTAATTACTTAATTTATCTCATCTTGTTTCCAATTTCTACCTATTTGCCTCACGGCTTAAATGTACCATTGGTCACTGAATCTAAATGGTTGTTTTAAAATAGTTATACAATTTCAATTTATCTCAATCCACTCAACTTTGAGTTTTATGTCAATTATGTAACTCATGCAATTTCGATGATTAAAAGGCATTAGAATGGTGACATAGGTGGCACCGTCAGCATGAATGAACTCAGATCGTTGAACGAAGTGATACATGACATCCATGTATGTACCACCTAGCTATCACGTGACGGTTTTTATGAAAAAAAATACAAATTCAGTTTTTTTTCATAAAAATAACTGACACGTGGCTGTCATGTTTCATTTCAGTCAGAGATTTGAGTTGACTTAGGTTTATGTGTCACCTATATCATTATTTCGATGCCTTTTAACTACTACATCGGCGAAGTGATCTAATTAAGATAAAACTTAAAATTGAGTGATTTTATTGAGAAAAATCAAAGTTGAATGACGATTTTGAATAATATAAGTTTAGTTGAAAACAAAATACTTGATATTCAAAATCACAGAGATATGCACTACGTATTTCTTTTCAATCTAGGAGGAAAAGAAATATTCACAGCATGGTGTATTGTATCTTATATGATTATAAATTGATTCAATTTCTTTTTTATTTAGTATAAGGTTCAACCCTAGCATAAGCAAATGGTAAAATTTTATCCCATCAAGAAAGAGAATAGAGTAATTTTAGGTCCATCTATTACTACATGTGTTTAAAATTACTTAAAATTTACCATTTTTATATTAGGAGTAAATTTGTACTTCCAATAAAATGTTAGGATCAAATTTGTAATTTATCATTTTTTTATCCTGTTGAGGAATGATGTAAGGTTGTAAACAGATGGAGAATCCTGTGCCGAGAGGATGGTAATTGTTTTGTCCCCTACAAGCGGGGTGGAGATAGATATTCCTATCTCATGGGCATCCTCGTACCCATCCGTGATATGTCTTGATAGGGATTTCTGTGGATTCCCCATTTAATATTTATTTATTATTTTTTCATATATTTTATTTATGATTCTTTTTAGAGTTACTAGGTTAGGTCAATTTTATTTTTTATTTCCATCACTCAATCTCATTACTTGTCATTATACTATATTAAATTTCGGGAATACCTGCCTCGCCACGTCTACATCCCTGATGAAAGATATATGATTATGAAAAATGTACCTTGTTCAATTTCTTCGATTCGTAATCATACATTTTTGGGGTTTTGGGGTTATAACTCATCATTATTTTTAGAATTTCAGTTTTGAAAGAAAAATATGAAAGGGACGGTAACTAGTAAATTAGGGACGATAAATAGCAACACCCCTAAAAATTAGGGAAATACTTATGTAATGAAACTTAGACAGAGTAGCATAAGAGTCCATCCATGGTAATCATTTCCTCAATAGTAAATTATAATCTCTTGGCAAAATACAATACAGAGAAAACAGATAGCATTCTCTACATTCTCAAAGAACCGAACAGAAACAGAGGAATGTCTCTGCAACTCAACTCATTCCAAAAAGACAACATAAAATGTCTGTCTTTATTGACTACTGATTTTTGGAATGATGATGTGGATCAGGTCCACCTGGGCTAACTCTTTTGGACTCATCATAATGGCTTCTTCTGTTCATGCTTCCATTTACTTTCTTTTGTTTGACTTCCATCGCTCGAATCGACCTTATTAGATTCCTCCTTGCTATATATGGATCCAGTGGCCGACTTTCAGAATTAGAAACTGAAAGCACTATCAAAAATAAGCAAAACAAGAAGGATCTAAATGTAAATGTAGCCATTTCCTTAATCTTTCAGAAAATGTAATGCTTTCTTAACTGCTGGAAGAGGAAGACAGCATTATATAGAGTTCATAAGTGTACGGATTCACTTATAATAATCTAAGTGGCATGAAAGCAACTTCCTTCTTTTCTTTTCTTTTTTAAGTTTCTGTTTTCTTCTGCTGACACTAAAAACAAATACCGACCACAGTTTGAAAATGGTGGCATTGCTCTTAAGAAAGAATTGTTTGCAACTGAACAAAGAGTCCTATGCTGCCCTTTTATCTCAATTGAAAACCTCGTATTAAAATATATGTGGATAAACTATTTACAAATTTAGAGTAGTTAACTGGTGTCCGCCGAGTTTGAGCAGCAGAAATGCTTGTTTTTATGACCGGCGGACAGTATTTCTGCTGCTCAATCACGCATATGGACTAGGAACTACCGATCCACTCTGATGCTAAGTTAGTGAAGAATAATAGTAAGGAGTATGTAAACTTAGTTGAACTCATAACGAAGATACCACATGGCAGTCTATTAATGAGAATGTCAATAATGGTTGCCCCAAGAGCACCTGCAGTTCTACTAATCCTGGCCTCATATGTGTGTCAGGGTGTGTGATTTTTTTACAGGGACGGATTCAGAGAAGGTTTGAGCACCAACCGGTCATCAGAAAATGTTAAAATTTCTATAGAAATTGGTTACGGGTTTTTACATTTTTGTATGTAAAAACATCAAAAATATCATTTCAACATCCATAAATCATGAGAGACAGTAAATCTTGAATCCGTCACTGCTGTGTGACTAGATGGTGTGGCTCTGACAGCTAACCTTCTGGTAACACTGTTTCATTGATCCATCTTATATTCACAAATAGTAATATGATATCACTGCCTATCAAATTAATTATGCTTGTTTGCACTAAGCTGCTCTTACAGTTTCTGCTAACACACGTGTATCCTGTAACATGAAAGGAAAAGCAGGAGGGGCAGCATTCAAACATTCAAATGAGGAGAGAAGTTTCCATTCCTTATTGGACATAAAGACCTATCTACTTTCCTTATTATAAACCAATTTTTAAAAATTGTCATGCTAACTTTCCATATTGGGTTGTCTGGATTAATTCTTTATAGATTGATATTCACTTCCAAACAAAATCTACCAGTTTTTCTTAGTTTTATGTTCGGTTCAGTCTACTCTCACTCTTAGGAATATTCTCACTAATAGCATATTCCCTCCATTACTATTATGATCTAGAAGTAAAATACAAATTGAATACATCTAACTAACTCAATTTTACATAACTAAACAATCCCCTGCATTGTTGTCCTACGTAACTTTAGCTTGATAGATCAGCAGATTAACATGCTGCATTTCAGCTGAAGTATTTTAGTTAAAAAAAACTAAGCTTTGACATGAATGATCTTAACTGAGGTTCTGGTAGAGCTTTAGTAAGAAAATCTACCAATGAACCCTTCCACGTATTTATCACGTACACATGTCAATCTATCTTGATGTGTTTTGTATGGAAAACTGGATTTGGAGCTATACAAATTGTTATTTGGTTATCATAATTCAAAGGTATTGGTAAAGGCATCAATATTGAACATTCAAAACCCATGCCGATTGGACCGTCTAGGAGTTTGAAATCGAGAATCCGTCCCGATTTTCTCTCTGGACGTTTTTTTACCGCTAGGTGATTTTTAGCTGCCGATAAACAAAAGTGTTTTTTTATTATTATTATAATTCACTTTTGAACATTGTCATAGGGTTATTGGTGAATTATGTTTATTATTTTTGGATATTTTGGTTTAATTGCATTCTTTACTTATTTTCATGATATAGTTTAAGACTTTAAAGATATTGTTTAGCTTTTAGTGAATTATATTACTTGTGAACATTATATTTATTTGTTTGAGTTGTTTCAATGATATTGTTGTTGAAACGTTGATATTTGCATATTTTTAAAGATATATATATTACAAATATACGTGTTTTTCTATATTAAATCAATTTATATTATTATATTTAGATAATCTAATACACATTTTGAATTTATATAACAATTTTTTATTGATAAATAAATATACAAAAATCTAAATCTGATTAATTCCAAGATCATGTCCATCCCACTAGTGCTTAATGTTCTTAATAACCTTGTATTGAACTTTTGAAACAAAGAAAAAAAAAACTTAGTTAATAGCTGAAACATTGTCAATAGTTATGCATATGACTCTAGCCAACCCTCACTCTTCCACGCAAGAACTAATAGCATTACCAAAATGAATTCCTTTATGACTTTCTACAACATAGAAATTCAAAATTTTCTTTTACATGCACCATTCACTATCAATAAAGTGGATATGTAAACACATATATGACAAATTCTGAAGACTTGTCCAAGTATCTATAGTGAAAGACACTATTTGACATTGAGAATTGATTAAAGTTTTCAATTTCATTTTCTCTGTATTGAAAAGAGAAAGACAATCCCTAATAATGGCTCTCTTTGAAGGGATTATGAATCCTGGAATATTATTAGAACAAAACTCCTTAAATCCACATTTCTCAGCTGTCCTAAAAGACTCACAATCCTTCTAACTAAATCTCTTCTACAAATTTCTTAATCAAAACGATGAAAAGATTGCACTTATGCTTGCTCATTATCAATTGGCTTCTTAAAGACTAAAGTGACTGAATTTTATCTTTGTTTTTTTTTTTTGTGCTTCAACTAAATCTTGTTTATGTGGAAACTTTTTGCAATTTTCCTTGATAATTCTTATTACAACAAATACATAAAACTCTTCGAGTTTCAACTCCTATTGAATCCAGAATTTTCTTAAAGTTTTTCCAAACATGAAATATAGACTTGCTATCTTTTTGAGACACGGATACATCAACTGTTATCGCCGGAGGCGCAGAAGATCTAACAAGGTCATTTTGGATATTTAGCTCACTGGATATAATATTATCTTTGATGAACTATCACATATTGATTTTCTCTTGCTACCCGCCGAAGACATTCTGTTTCATTATAAAGTAGAATAGATAATTATAGTATTAACATAAAATTTACATAACCTTTATATAAACTGTGTCAAATGTAAATGGATAATTATAATCACCGTTTTTTAATAGTTAGAATGAACATAAACAGAGAAATTGTCAATGGATAAAACAACTAGCACAAAAACTTGATAGACACACATATTCATAGAAAAATAAAATCAACTCGCAAAAGAAATTGGTAACTTAGTTTCAAGATTAACAATTTTAACATCTTAACACACGCAAATCCTAACAAATGCACAACTTAAGCTAAAGATTAACAAATTAAAGTACAATAACAGAAAACACTTTGACCAGATTCTAACAAGTTAAAATTTAATAATAGAAATCAAAATTTGATTAAAGCCAAACACTATCAAATTAATTGATCTATTTTGATTGTTATATGTACACAAATTTTAAGATTTAAGAGCATCTCCAACAGCCTCTTAAGTTGGCTATTAAGTTAAAATTTGAGGAGAGAAAATAAAAAAATGAGCTCCAACAGCCTCTTAGTGGCTCCTCAAATCACTAAGAGCTTCTCCATCATCTCTATTAATAGAGAGCCTCTCTCCACCTCTTAGTGTCTCCTAACTTCATTTTTTATTTATAATTTATTATTGAGCAGTCTCTCTCCTCACACTATTGGTAAATATAACAATAAACAATAATTTAATAATAAAATAATAAATAAGGAGTATTGTTGGAGATGATATATCTTAGTCACTCTTAAACCACTAAGAGTCAATTATTTATATTATTTTTAGAGAGTGTACTAAGAGTCTCTTGGAGATGCTCTAACCAACTACCAAAAGAATAGTAGGAGAAATAGTACCTCAAACTGAAATTGCAAACAATTAGATTTCACTTTAGAGAGCAAATTGAGGTATAATGACCCTAACCTAAATAATATATATATTTTTTATTTTGACTTAATTAAAGTACTTTTTTTTATATATAACAAAATTTGGGTTATTTAGAAGAATAAATTTATGTTATAAAGATTATCTTTTATTTATTTCAAATTATTATTGTGTTCAAAGACTTTCTCATTTTTCCTCCTAAATAGAGCCCACCACCATCTTAAACCCTATTTACTGTTCTCCTTTTTTTATGGGTATCAAAGAAAATAGCCAATAAACTTCCGTCTCTTTTTTTTTTCTTTCACACTCTGAAGTTCTTCATGTGCCACTGACAACCTAGTTTTTCCTTGGGTTGATTGTTTGTAGATTGGACCTTATTCTTTCAATTGATCAAGTAAGTTTGATTTTAGTTTCTTTTTTATATATTTTTTTTTTTTTTTTTGGGATAGAGAATAAGTTCCATGTATAGAGAGTGGGTTCTTTTTCTATTTTATACAAATTTGAAATCTAGAAATTCAACCAATTTGGTCCTGGTATTAAACATATTATTTTTTTTATTATGTAGGAGTAAGATTTGTAGTTTTTGTGTCAACCCTCTTTCAACCCATTATCTTTTTTTCTCTTTTGTTCTCTGTCAAAGTTTATTTAAATTAAAGATCCTAATTAAAATGGTTTTATTGCACCATTATTTCCAAACAGCTCTTTTGGGTCGAATAAGTATGGTTTGAAATTTTAGTTTTGTTTAAAACATTAATATATTTCTTTAATTGGGTTGTTTGATGTGTTTAATATCTAACTATGCATATTAATGCTTTTGATGGAACATAAACTTTAAATTTATTAGGTTATCTTAATTGAGTTTTTTTTTTTTAACATAATCGAAAATTGTTAGGTTAAACTCTTGTTTATACATTTTACATTTTGTTGATTTTCATTTTTCCCCAAAAGAATTCAGAACCTCCTACCGATTTAATTCTAATCCTAGCCTTATATTAATTCGTTGATGTTTTTCCCGCTGGAATTTATAAGAGATACTATTCCTTCGGTCGATTGAGTGGTGAGCTGCCAGGATTCTTAGGTTTATCATTCAGCTGGATATCAGGTGAGTGGTAATTATAGTACACGACACTGTTTGATTGAAATATCAGACTTTAAACTGTTTATCAAAAATTGACATTTGATTATATGTTTCCTTTTATAAAAGCGTAGATTTTGAACCTTCTGTTTACTAAATATCATTAGTATTAGAGCATATATTTTGGGAACATGCCTTTATATTTGATTTGTTTTATTATCAGTTACAATGAAATTATTAAGATTTGATTTGGGATGATTTGTATTTTCTGATACGCGATTTATCGCAGTTATTACCTTTATTTTAGAAACCTGATAATTCGTTCGATCAGTTATGATTTTCTGATTTATATATGTATACTATATGTTTTCAAACTAGTACACGTGCTCAGTATATCTGTATCTATTATCTGGCCTTTCATCGATCTTCATAACATTATGACTTTGCATTTGTCATGAGTCAGCTTGTCAGTTGTCATTTTATCGTCAGTGGCGTCAGTATTAGAATCATCCATAAGATCGGTGAAGGCAAGTATCTGTTATCTATATCTGTTATTGGTAGCGCGCTTACCATCTATCTGGCCCTGGTGGTGTGCAGTATCACCACTCTGTTACACTGTACCATGTGTTTTGAAGCTTTTGTCTTATTTTCTGATTGTTCTAATATTTGATATTTTGAAAGGCTTCAGTATTATGTTTGACAAGTGATTACCAGTATTTTGAATGGCTTATCTTATATTGACCCTTTAGTCTAACTGAATTTGAAATACTATATTTTGAATTATAATTATCATGTTTTAAGAGTATCAGTCTGCCTGCCTGTTCCTTTTCTGTTGTGTGTTATAGCTACTGCTCACTGAGGTTTTCGCTCGTATAGACGAAAATCTCATACCACGTTGAATCGTTCTTTTTTCAGATTAAGGTCCATGTTCCTGAGGTAACCTTTGGATTGCTGTTGAAGGAGACTGCTTAAGAATTTAGCTTTATTTTATCCGTTAGAGAATTTTGATTATTGAGGTTTAGACTTGCACATTTGATTCTTTTAAGGTTTATTGATGTAATTGAGACGGGTTTGATATTCTGTTAGTAAATTTTGGAATTTCTATTAGTTCAGAAATAAGGCTAGCATAGATTAAAGTTAATTTAATTTATGCGCCGGTCATGGCCTGGGTTGGGTCGTGACATGAGGAGATGATGTCAGATCTAGGATTCTGATGAATTAGAATTTTAGACAAGGAAAGTACTACCTTAAATAAAAATAGAACATATAGCAATTCACTAAAAAGGCGGCCCGGTGCACTACGCGTCCCCGCTAAGCGATGGTCCGGGGAGGGGTCCCACCACAAGGGTGTACTGGGGCAAAGCCTTCCCTTACCATTTTTTTTTAGCAAGAGGCCGCTCCTAAGACTCGGACCCGTGACCTTCGGTCACACGACAACAACGTTTTACCGTTGCACCAAGGCTCGCCCTCACATATAGCAATTCACTAAATAAGAAAAAATAAAACTACACATATAAAATATAAATTTAATTTAATATGGTAAATTTTCAGTTCTTTCAATCCAATTCGGTCCAAGTCAATCCAATTCGGTTATCAATCCAGTTGTGGATAATTTCGGTCCAATTTGGTCTAGTTCTTTGACAAATAGTCAAAGTCCAATTCGGTCTAGTTCTTTAAAAAAAATTAACAGTTCGGTCTAATTTTGGATCCACACCCAGCCCTAGTTATGAACATGCTTCAATCCTCTTCATTGTTGTCCAGTGTAACTTTAGCTTAACATATCAGCATTCTTCTAATAGTATTCATTAAAGTGATTTTGCACTTCATACTTGGGAACTACCAAGTAACTACTCATTATTTAGGAATGAGTATATCATATACTTATGATAAATACTTCATCTATGGAAGGTCCATTTGTCCAATCAAACCAATATTCGATCCTTGCTTCGTTTATATCGGAATATCACGTTTCGATGATACTTAACTATTGATATCAAAGAATGCAACGCCCGCAAAATAATTTACATAGACATTAATTATATTTATACATTATTATATTTCATTATAAATTTTTTTAGTATTAGAATTTAAAAAAAACAATAAATAATAATTTTAAAAGAAATTTCAATTTAAATAAATAAGAAAATCTCTTACTTTTATTTTTCTCTTCTCTTCTTTTGTTTTTTTTTTCTTATTAGGATATGTTTTAGCGTATAAAAAAAATATATGTTTTAGCCTATTTATTTTCCAATTGAATTAGTAGTAGTATTTTTTTGAATGCATCTTGGAATTAGTGTTCTGGAAGATTATAACTACATTATTAGATAAACTTAAACTTATATCAACGTTTTTTCTTTTTTTGGTATTACAAGGTGAATTAAACCCAGAACAGCAGCAACCAAGGCAAAAACAAACCAACAAAAAAACAGCAGATGAAACTACACGGGCAGGAAGAAAAAAAAAACAGGAAAAAAAAAGGCCAAAACACAACATTAACCAGGCTGCCTTAGATAGCTACTCGCCTCGGTAAGGCGATCCCAATCATGTCTCTAGATAGAACCTCTCGCATATCTGCTGGAGCCGCAATGAGGTCTGTGATCCCCACTGGAAAATCATGAGCTTTTTTTGCTAGCCAGTCTGCACTTTGATTTCCTTCTCGAAGAACATGGCTAATACGAACTTCATTGAAGCCGGAGAGTAGCAATTGCACTTAACGAATTAAGGATCGTGAGGGATGGTGTAAAGGGCATTTGTGGGTAATAAAATTTACCACTTCCAGGCAATCAAATTCAATCAACAATTCTTTAATCCCCATATTTCTTGCCATTTTCAAACCAGTAATAATACCCCAAAGTTCAGCTTCAAATGAGGAGTCTCTTCCTATATTATGCATGAAGCCCTTGATCCACCGACCATTCACATCCCGTAGGACACCTCCCGCAGCGATTTTGTTCGAGTCCTCCCTACTAGATCCATCAGTATTCAACTTGAAATATCCCTCTGGCGGGTGTTCCCAGTTGATCCACGCATCAATTTTTTCCTTGGCCTTTCCTTTTACTACGGTATGAACCCAGCTTGAAATGTAATCTGACACCCGTCTGTTGATCAGGTCTTGTTTGTCCAAGGGAATAGAAAAGTTGGGTTGAAATATGGATTTATTTCTACATTCCTAAAGAAAGGCTGCAGTAACCAGGAAGTATAGTTGCCAGTGAACAACCCCGAAGGAACTATGTACCACTTTCAGGCACTCAGTAAACCAGTCTTCTTCTCTCATCTCAAAAAATTCCCTCCAATGTACCTATGGGAGCAGACATTTCCAAGTTTCAGCACTACTTGGGCAATCCCGTAGCGCATGTGTGAGAGTCTCCTCCGCGCTATTACACTAGTGCATGAACCATGGTCAATCAGGTGCCGCCTCTTCCTTTCGACATTGGTTAAAAGTCTATCATGTGTGCACAACCAAGCGAAGGTTCTATTACGCTGCGGGACTCTCAACCTCCAGATTAGTTTAAACATCTTGTTAGGTTCAGGGCTAATATTTCCGTTAACCATCATTTGATAGGCTGATTTGCATGTGTACATCCCTGAAGGAGAGCCTTTCCAGCGAGGCATATCCCTTAGCTCCGCGTCTCTAACAGCTAGAGCACATCGCAGCCGCAGAAGGGTCCTTTCCTCAAAGAAGCCTTCCAATAAGTCCCACCGCCAGCTACCATTTTCATCCAGAAAATCAGCAACCTTCCAACCAGCCACTTCATCAGGAACAGGGATAACAGAGACCTCTCTCAATTTTCTATTATCCAACCACACATCATCCCAGAACGAGATTGAAGACCCATCTCCTATACTCCAACCAAGCCCTCAAAGAAGTCGTTAAACACCCCATTGATACTTCGCCACCAGTGGGAGCGGTTGCTGACCAGCCTCTTATTACCCCCAAAGACCACATCGTTTGTATACTTTGAAGCTAAAATAGTAACCCAGAAGGAATTAGGCTCCTTCCAAATGCGCCAAAGGAGCTTCATAAGCAGAACGAAGCCACTTCCAAAACAGTATCAACGTTTTTTTTAAATACAAAAGAAAATAGAATTTTTATTATATATAAATAGATGTAGAACTCCGCCTGTGAGGGTCACTTGGTGGCCTTTACAGCCGGTCCCAAGCCCGGACAAAGGAGGAGGGTTGCGGTAGGTTTGTGGCGGCCAGCGTAAAACTTAGTCACATCTTATGACATGAACCATAATATAAATACCGTTGGGGCGTTCCCTACTCAGCGACGCGCTGCACTTCCTAGACCCGGGTGTAGTGATAAATGTTCAAGGGTTGCTAGGTCGTCGCCCCGAAGCGGCGCGCCACCCCAGGACCCGGGGGTGGTGTCAAATATGCAAGGGTTGCGGGTAAATAAGCTAGTCCACGGTAATGGTAGGGGTAGGGGTAAGGGTAGTAGGTTACGCTTTGGGACATGGAACATAGGTTCTTTGACAGGAAGATTAGCTGAAATTGTAGATGTTATGAAGAGGAGGAGAATAAATATATTATGCCTACAAGAAACCAAGTGGGTTGGAGCTAAGGCTAGAGAGATAGCTCCTTGGGGTTATAAGCTTTGGTACTCAGGAAAGGATAAGGGTAGAAATGGAGTAGGTATTCTTATTGATAGGGAGTATATTGATGAGGTAGTAGCGGTGTCTAGGAAGAGCGATAGAATTATGAGTGTTAAGCTAGTGATAGGGGATGAGGTTGTGAATGTCATTAGTGCATATGCGCCACAAATAGGATTAGATGTGTCTATAAGACAAGCTTTTTGGGATGACTTAGAGGAAGTGGTGCAACAGGTTCCTAGGGATGAAAAAATGGTACTAGGGGGTGATCTCAATGGACACGTGGGTTCTAGGCGAGATGGGTTTGAGAGTGTTCATGGAGGGTATGGTTTTGGAGATAAGAATGAAGCAGGAAATGATATTTTGGAATTCGCATCAGCCTATGACTTGAGTATCATGAACACATGGTTTATGAAGAGAACATCCCACTTAGTGACTTATCGGAGTGGCGGTAATGCGAGCCAAATTGACTTCTTCTTAGTAAGGAGTTCTTGGAGAAAGAGTTATATTGATTGTAAGGTGATCCCTGGTGAGAGTACGATAACCCAACATAGAGTAGTGGTGCTAGATTTTCAAAGTAGGAAATGTATAAGAAAACAAACACCTCAAGTAGAGACTAAGATTAAGTGGTGGAAATTGCAAGGGGAGAATCAATAAAAAATTTGTGGATGAGATGACCAAAAAAGATATTTGGACTTGCAATATGGATTCAGATATAGATTCGATATGGAATAAGATGGAGCATAGTATAAGGGAAGTAGCGAAGGAAGTTCTAGGGGAATCTAAAGGTAGCATGCCACCGGGTAAGGACACATCTTGGTGGACAGAAGAAGTACGACAAACAGTAAAGAGTAAGAGAGAATCCTATAAACTATTGGGGAAATGTAGGAGTGACGAGAACTACGAAAAATACAAAGAGGCTAAAAGGGAAGTAAAGAAGGTCATACGAGATGCTAGAGAAAAGGTAAATCGGGATCTGTATACAAGATTGGATACGAAAGAAGGGGAAAGAGACATATATAGAATTGCTCGGATGAGAGATAGGAAGATGCGAGATCTCGGAAAAGTTAAATGTGTGAAGGATGTGGACCAGAAAGTCCTAGTTGGAGATAAGGATATCAAGGAACGATGGAGGTCCTATTTTGATGACTTATTTAATGGAGATCGCCAACAAGATGTTGGAGATATAAGTATCCATCACGATATGATAAATCATGAATGCCTGCGGAGAATTCAAAAGGGTGAAGTCAAAATGGCATTAAGTAAGATGAAGTTGAAGAAAGCAGTAGGACCTGATGGCATCCCTATTGAGATTTGGAGATGTTTGGGAGAAAGAGGAATCGAATGGTTGACGACGTTCTTCAACAAAATTTGGAGAAACAATAAGATGCCATCAGAATGGAGGAAAAGTACCTTAATCCCTTTGTATAAGAACAAAGGCGATGTCCAAGATTGTGCCAACTATCGGGGAATCAAATTAATGAGTCACACTATGAAACTTTGGGAGCGAGTGATTGAACAAAGGCTAAGGAGGACGGTGAAGATCTCGGAAAACCAGTTTGGCTTTATGCCGGGAAGATCAACTATGGAAGCCATCCATCTAATGAGACAATTAATGGAGCACTATCGAAATAAGAAGAAAGACTTGCATATGGTTTTCATTGACTTGGAGAAAGCATATGATAAGGTACCAAGGGAAGTACTTTGGTGGGCCTTGATAAGGAAAGGCATTTCGCGGAAATATATTGACATCATAAAGGACATGTATGAGGGAGTATGCACGAGTGTACGTACTAGTGTTGGGAAGACTGAAGAGTTTCCTATTACGATTGGAGTGCATCAAGGTTCCGCACTAAGCCCATTTCTTTTTGCCATCGTTATGGATGAACTAACAAGTTCACTTCAAGATGGTATACCATGGTGCATGCTGTTTGCAGATGATATTGTGTTGGTTGAGGAGACGAAAGAAGGAGTGGAGATGAAGTTGGAACTATGGAGGCAAACTCTAGAATCTAGAGGCTTTAAGTTGAGTCGAAGTAAGACAGAATATTTGGAGTGTAAGTTTAGCGGCCGTAGGAGTAGGGAGGCAGGGACAATCATCCTAGATGGGAGAGTTGTTCAGGCCTCGGATTGCTTCCGGTATTTAGGATCTATTATCCAAACGGATGGAGAAGTAGATGGAGATGTTGCTCATAGGATTAAAGCTGGTTGGTCGAAGTGGAAGAGTGCTACGGGTTTCCTTTGTGATCCCGGCATGCCTAATAGATTGAAGGGAAAATTCTACCGGACGGCAATTAGACCAGCATTGTTATATGGTACGGAGTGTTGGGCAGTGAAACACTGCCACATCCATAAGATGTCGGTGGCGGAGATGCGTATGTTGAGATGGATGTGTGGTCACACGAGAAAGGACCGGGTGCGTAATGAAATAATTAGGACAAAAGTAGGGGTCACATCTATTGAGAATAAAATGAGAGAAAACTGACTAAGGTGGTTTGGCCATGTGAGACGTAAAGCGCTTGATGCGCCGGTTAGGAGAACCGAAGAGTGGCAAAGGGATGTAGTGGTGAGGGGTAGGGGAAGACCTAAGCAAACCTGGAGGAGGGTGATCGAGAGTGATATGAGTTTATTGGGAATTGAGGAAAATATGGTAGTGGATAGGACGGAGTGGAGGGAGCGAATCTGTGTCGCTGACACGACTTGATTTTCACGGTTTTATATGATGGTTCATGTTAGCCGACCCCGAATCATTTCGGGACTAAGACTTTGTTGTTGTTGTTGTATAAATAGATGTAGAAAACCTAGGGAAATAAGAACGAAGCCACTTCCATAGCAGCCGCATGGAGGTTTGCAATTTTATACCGAAGGTTATTTTTTTTATGGAGAGGACATGTCGGTTAAGCAGAAAATTAAGCAGAAAAATAAGGTATAAGAGTTCGTCAAGCAGTTAGACTTGACGTTGAATAGCTAAGGTGAGTAGTTAATTAAATATACAGTATCTTTCATTATATGTTTGTTGTCATGTTGATTGGTTGAGATAAATTGTTTATTGGTTCGATCTTCGTGTTTGATAGACTGGGTGTATTAATTGCTTATTGATTCAATGTATAGGTTTGACATGTATACTTGATATTTATGATGACTACGGTGACGTGAATGAATTGAATTTGATATTGATGGTTGTGAGGACTTAAATAGTTTTTTTTAGACTGAGACTTATTGGGGATAGGATAGAAATCGATTATAATACGGTTGATAAACTTTGGATAATATGAAAGACTTAAAATTATAAGAATAAGAGCTTATCTAGGATAGTATATTCAATGGTTGCGACTGAAATGAGAAAAATGAATATTGTGATCACGTGAAATATAAACACCGGGTATTTGTTACGACATGGTGTTAAGGTACCGGATATTTGTTACGACAAGGTACCTAGAGATAAGAGACGGGATACCAGATATTTGTTACGACAAGGTATCCCATGATATGATTTTACTGGCCAAGCAACTATTGGGTATTACTATACTAGAGTAGGCAGAGCTCTTTAAATAAATTAATAGTAATTTATCAATTGTTGGTTTGTTTGCTTGATAACTAATAAATTTAAATGCACGAAACTATTGTATGCGCATGTGGTTGAACTGTGTATTTAATTAACTATCTTATTGAGTCAACAGCTCACCCCTTGCCACCACCACTTTTCAGAAATAAAAGACTAGCGACTCTCGTATGGATCGGCCAGTATATAGAGTCGTCCTTATTAAGATTTTTTTTCTAATAGTCTAGCTTATCTGCACTTTTGAATTTTATTAGTATATTAGATGTGATTTATTATTATTTCAAAAATTGCCTGTTTGTCAAAAAAGGGAGGTTACAAAGAAACTAATATATCAAAAGTTGTTGATTAGCAGTAGTGTTTACCTAGTGATTTAGTTAGTCTATATTAGATCTAATATTATTAAAATCGTATACTAGAAATTAAAATTATTCAAAAACTTGGATCTTATGACAATTTATTTAGTTAATTACTAGTGATCTACTCAAAAAATGAGAAAGAGTCAAAGTTTTACATATGCAAGTTGCTATTTCTAGGAACTTTCTTTTCTTTACCCAGAAACAACTTTTTGCTCTGAGTTACCAGTTGATAAATCAAAATGCAACGTTAATCTATTTCGGATCTCAACAGGAACATCTAAAACAAGTATTAAAATTCATCTTTGAAGTCGGAAAAAATTGTGAAAACCCCACAAAGAAAATTAGAATTTCTTATATTCGGACTATCAGTGTAGAACATTTACATGAATCACCGAAATTCATCTCTCAAAATTCAGATCCCTTGACCTTTATACACCGCAAACTAAAACAATCAAAGAAATACAAAATTGGATCCTCAATCTCCTCAATTGAGAGGCTCAAAAAATGAAACCAAGTAGTAATTTGGGCATTATCTAAAATTCTTACAGCGTAAAAGCAAATGAGTTTTCCTAGAAATAGAATCAACACCTCCATGAGATCTCCGTTTTCCAGATTTGAATTTACAAGTAGATGAGGGTGAGAATCTGTATTGTGGAACAGAAGTTGAACAATTGAAGAGATTAGTGATGTCCTCAAGAGGAATCCTGACCTTTGTTTTGCTGCAGGGGAAGATAGGGGATCTGGTAACCACCGCCGGAGAAGATGGAGGAGGGATGTTCTCCTTGTTGACATCGTTACTCAAAAGCAAAGCCATAGCAGCAGGAATGAATGAGAGCAGAAGAGTGAAGAGTGGTGGTGAAATAAAATGGGAAGGGAAGAAGAGAGTATATGTAATGTAATGGAGAGGGTTTTCAATTTAGGCGGAGGATTCCATTTTCTCTGAGCTTTTTTTAGGCGCCGAAGAAATTTTTGTAATTGTAGGGGAGGCGGAGGGGAGAGAGAGGGAGGTTGAATTTTGAGTTTTGAATAAAATAGTATTAGATTTTCAAAAACTGAGTTTTTCCCTCACAATTTTTAGGAATTTAACTTTACCATGTGCCCACCTCACCTGTCGATCCAATAATTAATGGGGACCTACTTACATTTTTACAAATAATAATACGCTCCTCCGTCTTAAAATAATTGAAATTTAATTAGCAATAATCAATATAGAGGGCCAATTATAAGCCCTTGTTTGGGAGGAGGTTAGGAGAGGTTAATGAGAGTAAATAGAAGTAATGAAAGGTTAAATATTAAATTAACCTTGTTTGGGAGTTATTTTTTGAGAGTAAATAGAGGTTAATGGGGTTAAATATTTACTTCCTCTAACCTCCAAACTCTAACCTTCAAATTAGGGGTTAATGGGAGTAACGTAAATTTTTTTAAAATTTCTTGTCTCTGCAAAGTAAATTTAAGGGATAATTACTAATCTAACCCAATCAAGGACCCCCAATTTACATATCTAACCCACCTTGCTTCCATTTTACCAAATTAGACATTTAAACCCATTTTGGACAAAACTACCATTATTCTTATATAACAATCATCTCCTCTTTCCCTTTCATTTACTTTCACATTCTCACAGCAAAATTCATCAACTCAACCCAAGATCTAAGCACATCCATACCTCATTCAAGTTCATGTAAGTATCATTTCTTCATTTTTCATACAAATTACTAGAAATACACAGTTGGTATTCGAATGCATTTGCTTGAACCTTGACATTTTCCGATTCCGTCATTGTCGCCCGATGTGTCGCATTCTGGTGCTCAAATGCGACACAAAGAATCAAATGCGACAAGGACTCACATATAGCTTGTCGCATTTGATGTAGCATGTCGCATTTAGCGGTCGCATTTTGGTATAGCTTGTCGCATTTGAGTCGCATTTTGGTGTAGCATGTCGCATTTGAGTCGCATTTACATATGAATTGGCTTTATTATGTTTTGATCACGTATCCATTTTACTAAATGTAGAAGTATGTCAACCAAAGAGAGGTGTACGTGTTTTTTTATCTTGGAACGGACTGTGGACCACAAAGGGAACTGTGATGACATACGTGGGTGGTAAAGCGAAGTTGTTGGTTTTGCCAGCAGAGATTGACTTGCAAAAGTTGAAAGAGAAAGTTTATGGTGCACTTCGCGTTGATTCAACCTCGTATGATCTCCAAATGTCCATGCAGGCGACATATGGTCCAAATAAACTGCGTGGTGAGATAGCACATATTGATGACGATGAAGATGTTATGGGATTCATAGAGTATTGCCGAATGAATCCGACCGATTTGATTCCATTGTATGTTACTCTAAACATGCGATCAATACAAGCTTCAGCATTGCGACCTAACAAGGATGGACATGTTGGTCAAAGCAAACCAACGGAAGTAGTAAGTAATGATCCCACCATCGAATTGGATGCTCCTATACATGGTAAGGATGACAACGATGGTGGAAATGGTATCGATTATCAGAACTACAATAATGATGATTATCTGAATAATGATAATCATGATCATTATGATGAGCATTATGATAATGATTATTGTTACGATAATGGTGACAATGTGGAGAATGAAGATATCACTCAGAATGAAATTCCTGTTAAAAGTGTTCATGAAACAGCTAAGCAATCTGAATGCGTCCAACGTATCCCATATGAGGATGGTGATGAAGATAGAATGAAAAGGATGACTGATCCATTTCGATGGTGTCCAAAGCCATGTGATGCGCCCGTGAATATGATTGCACCTAAGCAATCAAACGGAGGGACTACTTTGAGGGTCAATGATATATTTTCAAACAAAGTTGAAATGCAAGATTCACTTCGAAAATATGCAATTGAAAATTCGTTTGAATGGAAGGTTTACAAATCAAACAAGTCTTTGTTTGAGGTGAAATGTAAGGATGTGGACAAATGTAAATGGAGGGCTAGAGGGATCGTCATTCCAGGTTCCAATTTGTTCAGGCTTTCAAGAATGGATGGTATGGACATGCACACTTATGGGAGAGATCAGATATGTCCGCACCATAGGCAAGCGGGGAAACGTGTTGCAGGGATACTACTCCGAAATAGGTTTGATTTGGAAAATCGGGTGCATCGACCAAAGGATATTGTTTTCGATTTTGAACGAGATTTTTCCGTTAATCTCTCTTATATGCAAGCTTGGAGAGCAAGACACTGGGCATTGGAAGCTCAGAGTGGTTCGCCGGAGGAATCGTTCATGTTGTTACCGGACTACTGTGAGATGTTGAAGAGTACAAACCCGGAACCGTGACACATATCGAGACAGATGATGATGATCAATTTAGATTTTTCTTTATGGCTATGGGTGCTTCATTGAGAGGTTTTAAACAACATATTCGACCTGTCTTAGCCGTTGATGGAACTTTTCTAAAAGGTAAATATCCCGGCATATTATACATTGCAGTTACCATTGATGGGAACAAAATGATATTTCCTATTGCATTTGGAGTTGGCCCGAAAGAAAGTAATGAATCATGGCTTTGGTTTATGAATAAATTGAAAGAGTGTTTGCACGATGTTGAAGATCTAGCCATTATATCAGATCGAAATCAGAGCATTATACATGCAGTTAATTTGGTTTTTCCTAATGATGTACATGGGGCATGCGCTCGTTATCTGCAACAAAATGTGAAGGCCAAATTTCGTGGAATTCATAAGATAGATAAGGCGTTTTGGAAATGTGCAAAATCCTATCGGGTATCTGATTTTGAGAAAAACTTTGCGGCACTTCGTTCACTACATTCTGGTGCTGCCGACTATTTACTGTAAGCTGGAAAAGAGAAATGGTCACGTGCATTCTTCTGTGGTCGTCGGTATAACATTATCACCACGAATGTTGCAGAATCATTCAACGCGTTAATGGTGGAGGCTAGACATCTACTAATCACAATGTTGGTTGAGTTCATACGCATGACACTACAGAAATGGTTTTACGAGAGACGTACAGAAGCAGGTTATAAACGTGTCTTTTATTTTATTTTATTTATAATACATAAATATTTATGAGATTAATATGTTTCTGCAGAAGAACATGTGGGGTATTTGGCCAAGTTGCCGAAAAAAAAGATGATAAAGCGTGTAGGGGCAGTAATACGTTGTTCGTATTTTCCTGTGGATAATCAGACCTTTCAAATCGGTGATCGGGTAAAGGGGGGACTTGTTGATTTAAATGCAGGAACATGTACGTGCAGGAAATGGCAACTAGCCCAATTTCCATATGAACACGTATGCAAAGTTGCTTCCAAACATAGGATGGATAACGCCTATAGGTGGGTGCATCGTTACTACACCAACGAGTCACTTATGTTGGCATGGGGTGAGTTGATATATCCACTTGGTCACCAATCGGAATGGAAAGTGAACGAGAATCCTATGAAGGTGCTTCCTCCTAAGAAGGAGGGGCGGTCTGCTGGTCGTCCAAAAGGTCAGAAAAGAAGGCCATTCGTGGGTGAAGATGTAATTCACACAAGGTGTAGCAGATGCGGGAGCATCGGTCATAATCGTTTGAATTGTCCATCCATGCTTCCAAACACCACACGGCTTCCTAGTGTAATCTCAAGTTCAGCAAATTGTTCTAACACTACTACCTCGAAGCATTTATGATCGAGTTGATTAATATCATTTGTCCTTAACATTGTGCTTGTTTTAAGACTTTATGATTCTAAGGGGCAACCAACTTTACAGTGTACCTTGTATTCTATGATTCTAATGAAGCTTGTCGCATTGGCGCGCATTCCAGTCAAATGCGACAAGGTTGTTTACAAACCTTGTCGCATTTGAGTGTTGAATGCGCTCAAATGCGGTTCAGAAAATTCCTTGTTGAATACTACTTGTCGCATTGGAGCGCATTCCAGTCAAATGCGACAAGGTTGTTTACAAACCTCGTCGCATTTGAGTGTTGAATGCGCTCAAATGAGGTTCAGAAAATTCCTTGTTGAATACTACTTGTCGCATTGGAGCGCATTCCAGTCAAATGCGACAAGGTTGTTTACAAACCTCGTTGCATTTGAGTGTTGAATGCGCTCAAATGCGGTTCAGAAAATTCATTGTTGAATCAGACTTGTCGCATTTGAGCGCATTCCAGTCAAATGCGACAAGGTTTTTAAACAACATTGTATAAGAACATTGTACAATGTTTTGAAATAAGAACATAGAACACAATAGAATTACATAAATAAAACATAATATATAACAAAAAACGTACTATTACAATATCATTTGAAATCTAACAACCGTCCATGAAACAACTCAACTGCAAGTCGCAAACGGAAGAAAGTGCCATCCGTAGAGTTATATGGATATACATATGAGTCATCATGCGGGAGATCATGTAATCCACTTAAGAATTGTGCGTTTATGCAAGTCCAAATACCACAGTCATTTGAGCCGGACATTTGTTATGGCACCCCTGGAACTCTACTCCAAGTGATCATCCGTCTCACATTTTCACGTCCATCTACAAAATAGCCGCTCAATTCCATGACTCTAACAATGACTTGTAAGGGTGTTTGGAGGAACGCATCCAAAGTTTGCTCCGACATGTTTGAGATAAGGCTGCCATATATGTTTAGGTGCATAGACCGCAAATCTAACACTCCTAGGATACAGTGCTCTTGCTTGTAGTTGATCGGAATAAACACTCTTTTCACTGTGTGCCAAGGGCGAACAAAATTATCTGCATCACCTTTTACTCTTTGTACGAAATAGTCTGCACTATCCCACCCTGGTTCATTGAACCCCTTCACATATATGGCTTGGCCCATTAATCCAACAAAATCCGTATCAAATGTAGTCCATTCTGCATCCACCTCAGTTTTTACTGACTGTCGTCTCAGTAAATACAACTAACCAATGATATGCTACAACAGTGATTATGTAAACCTTTAATACTATAGTAAAAGACAAATAATTACAAATGAAAAGGGAATATTGGATGGATTAATGTTACCTCATTGCAGATATACGTCCCCTCAAGCCGAAGGGTAGTGAAAAACTTTGCATCAAGCCGGTATATATCTAAACCATCCAAACGTATTCCCTCAGTTGATTCAGGCCCGTTGATCCATGCATCTAGCTCCTCTACCAAACATGCATCTATTCGGTGGCGCTGATCATCAACATTACAAATAACTGGTCTTTCCTCAAACCCGTCAATGTATTGGCCACCATATAAGGCTAATGGATCGGTATAAATCTCATTCCACTTACAGGAAACGTTTCTCTAACTGTTTGGCTTGAGGGGACTATTCTCTGGGTCCATCTCAGCAAACGTGGAAGTGGGTTGCCACTTCTCCTGCTGTAATATGCATGAGTCACCTTCCACAACTCAGGAATCCAACTCTAAAAATAAGAGGTATCCCTTGATAAGCACTATAACCTTGTCGCATTCCATATGAATGCGCTCGAATGCGACAAGGTTAGCAACCCAACCTTGTCGCATTCTATTTGAATGTGCTCAAATGCGACAAGGTTAGCAACCCAACCTTGTCGCATTTGAGCGCATTCAACAATAAATGCGACACAGATGTAACATTGGTGATCGCATTTGGGCGCATTCATACACCAAACATATATACACAAATCATACGTCAAATCAATACAGTATATAACAATAAAAACCATACCTGGAATACGTGTGCAAATCCAATAAGTTGATATGGAACACGTCGCCTATCTCCCGATGCATTTGTCTTGACTGCCTTCATTCTTTTCCTAATGGCCCATTCCAATGTCCTATATGTCTCCTCCCAAGCCAACGTACCCCATGGAAACTCATTAAACAGTTTTGGATAATCTGCAAGATCCAAAACCCAATCCTTTGCATGCCTATCGTTAGCATTGTCCAGTACATTGTCATGCACAAAGTACAACATGGCAATCATCACAGCATCTTGGTCAAATCTGTCAGTCGCATCCTTCTTCTTCCATTCTATACTTTTCAAAACTTCGAAGAAGTTAATTGTCGTTATTGTCTTGTATTGCTTGAAGTGCTTCTTTCGCAACTTCTGCGGCATCTCTAATTCATACATTCTTTCCATGAATTCTCCTGTGTTTACCCCAAACCTTAAACCACTTATCAGGCCAAACTCCCAATCTCCAAACCTCATATCAACTCCCCTCACCCTGAACCACATCTCCATGTGTTTACTTTCTCTATGTTTAATCTCCTGCGATAGGACATGATGAACTATTGCAGAAGAGAAACCAGCAATCTTCATATCCAAATATTGACCAAAACATGTTTTCCTATAGATTTCTAACTGCTTTTCACTCAAGTACTTCTTTATCATGACCCCAGAATCCATATTAAACCTCACTGTTATTTGAGCATCCGAATCAGACGCCTTGGGATATTTGAAAATGGAACTATGTTTGCCCTTTTTTGCTTTCCTGGGATCATGCTGTAACAATTTTAAACATACACATATTAAATTCACTAACAAATCTAACATATTCTATGTATAATTCCTTGTTTTACTTACAATCTTGTCGCATTCGTCTGTGAATGCGCTCAAATGCGACAAGGTTTAAAGTAATAGCTTGTCGCATTTGAGCGCATTTAGGTAACAAATGCGACAGGTTTACATACAATTAATATGATCGCATTTGAGCGCATTTAGGTAACAAATGCGACAGGTTTACATACAATTAATATGATCGCATTTGAGCGCATTTAGGTAACAAATGCGACAATATTTCCACGGTAGCCATTAACGTCGCATTCGAGCGCATTTAAGCTTCATTAATGGCGGAAACAACAAAGAAGAAGATGATGCATGCTTACCTTATGTTTCGTCCGTCCTTCCTCTTCGTTTGCCGCCGCCTTCCGTTTTGTCGCCATCCTCGCCGCGCGCAGCAGATGAAAACGGGCCCGATGTAGGAGATGAAAATAAAATGAAAATGCAGAGAAGAACGGACCGGATTATATATAGTGATGAATTCAAAACGTAAAATGCAGTTGAAACGAACTGAAACTGAAGAAGATGAACCACAATGAAGTTGAATGGGAAAGGTCAGGTGAGGAAGTTGAAGTGGAAGCAGCGGGAGGTAGGAGATGAACCTTCAAACTAAAATAATGGTAGTTTTATCCAAAATGGGTTTAAATGTCTAATTTGGTAAAATGGAAGCAAGGTGGGTTATATATGTAAATTGGGGTCCTTGATTGGGTCTGATTAGTAATTATCCCTAAATTTAACCTTCCTTCCCCTCCAAATTTAAACTCCCAAACGAAGTTAAACATTTAACCTCATTTACATCCCCTATAAACCCCCCAAACAAGGTTAATTTTTAACTTTCCTTTCCATCACTTCCCTTCCCTTTCCATTACCTCCTTTAACTCTCACCTCCATTAACCTCCAAACTCCCAAACAAAGGCTAAAATTCAACTCATAATAGTAAACTCTCTTGTTTGTAGAAAAACAAATTTAACTATCTTGATCGATATAGGAGGTAAGTCCGCTATTTTATTTTTATTTTTTTAAAAGAGATTTAATTTTTTTTATAGTGGATCTGATTTCTCAGTTCGAAGTATGTCAGACATTCTAATATAAACGGTTTAAGACCATTAACCATTCACACCAACCTAAATTAGTATATTTAATTATTTTTTAATTACTACTATATATATATATATATATATATAATTTTTAATTTAAAATAAAATAATTAATGGTTTTAGGAAAAAAAATGAGTTATTAGTCATTGACTTCAAACTCTCAAGTTCAACTAGTCACAACTTACAATATTTATAAAAAAAACATCGAGATAAGGTACAAAATGATGTAATTTTAGCCTCAACTTTGACAACCAAAAGCAATTTTATTTCTAATGTTGGATTGTTGTATCAATTTCAGATATTATTATAAAATATAAATATTTTTTTTTCTTATTCTGCACCAGTTGCATATGAGTTGGTTCTAAAAAAAGATTTCACATTTTTTTATTTAATAATAAAATTACAAGAAATTTATAAAAATAACACAATGAGGAGGACCATTTATATTTTTAGACTCATTTCAACACATGCTACTAAACTAGACACTTATAATACATGTTTATCCAAAACACCCTTATTCCCACAACCCCCACACTCTCTTTGCTATTTGGGATAAAGTAGGTCATTTGCGAGACGATTTGCGAAACAAAACTAAGAGCGGATCATGGAGAAATCTTAAAAGAATATGCAAAAACTTGATAACACCAAATCAAATGTAAGTTTTCGGGTTTTTTTGCATTATGTATTTTAGATAGGTTTTAAGTTTGCTAATAGTCTCCTTCAAGTTGATGGCGAGAAAATTTGATTGGGAGAAGGCGAGAGAATAGGAACCGACGTGCGAGAGAAAAGGAGATCCGCTCTGCTTGCGAAGCCTCCTCTGCCGGTCGCTGATCCACCGCTCATCCGAGCTTCTATCGCCGAGTGTCGTCTGCTCCTCCCCGTCTGCTCGCGCCGTCGTCCACTGCTGTGCTTCCGTCCGGTTCGCAGGGTTCTCAGATCTCTGTTTCTACATCTCTGCCATTGCCGACGGCGTGGGAAATAGATCAGAAAAGTGAGAAGCAGAATTAGAAAAACGACGATCGTTCACGGAGACCCCTTGTTTCTAGCAAACAGATCACTGTTACAGCACCTGCATTGCATCACTAGACTTGATCAATTTGTTTAAGATATTGATCCTCTTTTACGGTCATTCTCAATATTTATATGGAGATTAAGTAAAAAGCAATCTCTGATTTCTGTTAAGGGTGATAATTATTAAGGCAATGGATACTGGTTGCTAAAGCTATAAATTGACATACAATATATTCTTTTTTATTTTGTTTCAAAATGATGTTTGCATAGATCTAGATGCAGTAAATGACGTTGGCATTTTTTTGAGCCCATTGTGCTTGCCGCTGCCCTAGGTCACCGCCGAGTCCTTGGCCGCTGTCATTTGTTGACCATGACTTCCCCTCAGGAAGATTTCCTTAGTATTGGATTTCTCTTCAACCCTAAGCTCCGTTTTGCTTCGGATCTGCTTCATCAGCCCCTTACCGGCGATAAGCCCGTGCCGTCTTTCTCCTCTATTCTTAAACGAGGTATTCCTGAGGTTCATCAATCCTCCACTACGGTTACTGACATCGGAGGTTTGAAATCCATTCAGATTTCTCAATCTGCCTATGAGAGGAGAATTGCTCTCTGCTCACACGCTCTTATCGGAAGGCTCGTTCTATCTAAAGGGGATTCCCCTTGGATAGTGGCGGATCTCAAGGCGAGTTTAACCAAGATTTGGGGAATCACTGCTCAGTGGCGGCTAATTGTGATTGGTAAAGGATATTTTCAAGTGATATTGCCTTCCAAAGAAACACATGATCTGGTTGTTAACAAGGGGATTGTGAATACCCGTTCGGGCACTTTTCGTCTTCAGCCTTGGGTGCCGAATTTTGATCCTTATGCCGAACGCTCCACTAATGCACATGTTTGGGTTCGCCTCTATTTTCTTCCATGGGAATATTGGGATAGACAAATTCTTTCAGACATTGCAACAGGGATTGGGGGATTGATTCGGTTTGACAAAGCCACCCTTGAGGGTGATTTTGGGCACTTTGCTAGACTGCTGTTGGATGTGGACCTAGCAGGAGAACTACCGATGAAGATAGGAGTTGAGAGAGCAGGGAAAAACATCTGGATTGAGGTGGTTTATGAAAGGCTTCCACAGTTCTGCAAAGTTTGCTCTTCAATTGGTCATTCGGCGTATGACTGTAAGAAAAATAAAAAAACCACCGGAGAGTCGATCTTTTCAAAAATCACCGATGAAGAAACCTACTCCTCCTGTTGAGAATTGTGCAATTGTCCCAGTGGCAGTTGCCACAGCCAGAATTGTAGCTGACCTTGCAGAGAAAATTGATGTTGAGGAGGTCAGTCTTGATAAAGAGCTTGTGTTTGCTGGGAGCCCTATGGGACAAATGGAGCCGGTTGATGATGTGGAGAGGCCAGACTCTCCTGGAAACAACAACATTTCTCCCACTCTTTCCTGGGCAGATCAGGCAGAGCAAGAAGATGAAATTTGGCATACTGTGACTTCAATTAAAGCACGCAGAGTCGGAAGCATGAGGCAGAGAAATCCCGGGCGAAATGGGCCATCAAACCCCCTATCCATTTTGAATGACAGTTCTGTTCTGGAACTGTAGGGGGCTCCTCAACCCTAACACTCAGAGGTACCTTTCTGATTTATGTAGGCAACATAAACCTGATCTTCTTTATTTAGCAGAACCAATGGTTGACTTTGAGGCAATTCGTCCTTCGTTTTGGACCAGCATTGGAATGAGACTGATTTCTGTTAATCTGCGTGATAAACCAACTCTTTGGATTCTTCAAAGGATTATTATGACTAATGCAATCTCTGTAATTCTTCAGCATAAACAGTTTGTTGTATTGCAATAGGATGTGCAGGGTATTAGGCATTGTTATGGAATTGTGTATGGCAGTATTTGGGCAAACAGACGTGTTGAATTCTTTTTGACTCTAAATGCTCTCAAATTGAATTTACAAGGTAGATGGCTGTTAATTGGGGACTTCAATACAATCCTTGGGGCTCATGAGAAAACGGGACGGCCTCCGGCTACGAGACCTTATCGTGACTTCAGGAATTTTGTGGATGATGGGGATTGCCTGGATATTCCCTCTACTGGTTGTTTCTTCACTTAGTGTAATGGGAGAACTAGTGAGGCGCATGTCAATTCTCGGCTTAACAGGGCTTTAGTATCGGCTGATTTTGTGGAGGCTTGGAATTCGTGCTGTGTGGGGCTGACGCATCATCACTCGGACCACCACCCCCTTCTGTTCAAATTTTCGACTAATTTTGGTACGATTTCTCGGTTCAGGTTTCAAAAAATATGGGTCAGTAATCCTGAGCTTTATAGGATAATAAAAAATCATTGGGATGGCCCTGCCCCTACTCTTCTGCCGGCTCCCTTGTTGTGTCACAAGTTGCGTGGTCTTAGGACTATTTTGAGAAATTGGAATGTTAATATATTTGGTAACTTCAATGCTAACATTGATGAGGCGCACAGCTCCCTTGCAGATATTTAACAGACTATTCAATCTGCTGGGTGGTCGTTGAATCTTCAGGAACGTGAATTGGCTGCTCATGAGAAGTTGGACCTTCACTTGCTTCAGCAGGAAACATATTTGAAAGAAAAAAGCCGGGTGCGGTGGCTTGCCGAGGGAGACCGTAATACAAGCTACTTTCACCGTGTCTCTGCGATACGCAAATCACATATGGGAATTTCTGCCTTAACAATTGATGGGGTTTCACACACTGACTCAAATATTATTTCTGATCATATTATCTCTTACTATACTAACCTATTCGCTAGCACGGGTGGGAATCCGGTGGATCTGTCTTTGGTTTCTGATATGGTTCCTCGGTTTGTGACGGATTTTGAGAACATTTCTTTAACTGTCTGCCCCGATGAGGATTGCATTAGACATACAGTTTTTTCCATGGATCCTTCTAGCTCTTCTAGCCCAGACGACTACACCGGTCAATTCTTTTAGTCCTATTGGAGCATTGTGGGTAGTCATGTGTGTAAAATGGTTCAGTGGTTCTTTCAGCATCGGGAAATCTCTGGTGGGCTGAACTCAAGCTTGATGGCACTTATCCCCAAAGTCCCTGGAGCCTCGACAATTGAGCAGTATAGGTCGATTGTTATGAGCAATTTCACATTCAAAATTATCTCAAAGATCTTAGTTGATAGGCTTGCCATTATCGCTAGCCGAATTGTTACATAGAATCAATTTGGATTCATCAAAGGGCGTCAAATCCATCAGTGCATTACAATTGCTTCAGAAGGTGTCAATCTCTTGAATAAAAAATGTTTTAGAGGTAACATGTGCCTGAAGGTGGACATTAGGAAAGGTTTTGATACGTTAAACTGGCAATTTCTGCTTGAGGTTCTAAAGTCGTTTGGTTTTTCCTCTCAATTCATTGTTTGGATTCATGTGATACTCTCATCGGCTCGTATCTCGATTCTCACTGCTAATGGATCTGCTGGGTATTTCTCTTGTTCTCGAGGGGTAAGACAGGGAGATCCACTTTCTCCTCTTCTGTTTGGTTTGGCGGAGGACTTCCTTAGCCGTTTTATTAATGCTCAAGCCTTGCGTGGGTCGCTATCTCCGATGGGTTATTCTACTTCTTCTGTAATGCCTTCGCACTTGTTGTTTGCGGATGATATTTTAGTTTTTGCAGGGCGAGCATCTCGAATATCCAAGCTCTCATGGGTATTTTTGATTTATATGGCTCTCTATCTGGACAATTGGTGAATTGGCAAAAGTCTAAGATTTTTTTCGGGGACTCGGTTTTACTCATACGTCGGAGCCGACTGGCGGGTCTAATTGAAATCAAAATTGGATCTCTCCTGTTTAATTACTTGGGCGTTCCTCTTTTTCAAGGGATCCCTAGAGCTAAATACCTTACAGCGGCTGCTGATAGAATTATTCTCTCTTTCTCGCGATGGGCGGGGACGTCTCTCTCTATGGCTGGTAGGCTGACACTTGTTAATTCAGTTACCACTAGTTCTCTGATCCACACCTTTATGGTTTACAAATGGCCTATGAGTTTGCTAAATCGACTTAATAGACACATGAGGAATTTCATTTGGACGGGTTCAGTTTTGTCCAAAAAGCTTGTTACTGTCCCCTGGAAGGTTTGTTTGAAGTCCTTAAAGGAAGGAGGGTTGGGTATTAAACACCTCTCGACCTTTAACTTGGCTATGAGTGGTAAATTAGCGTGGGGCTTTCTTTCCTCTACTCTTTATGCTTTAATTTGTTGAGGTCGCGTTTTCTAAACAGGGCTGGTTTGCCAAGGATTCGGTTGCAGCGATCGTCTGTTTGGTGGTCTGTCAAGTCCGCCTATCTCAAGTTACGGGAGAATTGTTTTTGGTCATTTGGATCATCTTATGAGTTGTCATTCTGGAATTCGGAATGGATTTTACTGCCCCTGGCTGAACAGATTGGGATTTCTATGTCAAACCGTTTGAAGCTCACTGATAGAATCTCAGATTTGTACGAAAATGGCAACTGGAGGGATCTTCCAATACTGGCTAGTCCATTGCACCAACGCATCCAGAATATGCATGGAAATGGCTCTGAACATGATTTATGTTTTTGGAGACCTGCGAGCAATGGCCTCTTCACGGTAAAGTTATTCTATCACTAGCTACGTGCTCCTCCGGCTTTGCCTTTGGTTTTTCAGTCAGTTTGGAAACCTTTCATTCAGCCGTCACACTCTATGGTCTGCTGGCGTGCTTACTGGGGCTCTTTACCAACTCATGTCGCGCTCCGTGCTAGAGGTCTACTTCTAATTTCTCGCTGTCCGGTCTGTTTAACGGCTTGTGAGACAAGTGACCACTTACTTGTTCATTGCCCCTTTGTTTCCCAAATCTGGTTCAGCATATCAGCTTTATTTGGTAGGAGACTTGTACTTGATTCTTCTCTATAGACCCTCTTGCAACACGCCTTCTCCCACAAGTTAAGCTCGCAAGTCCTTTCCCTCTGGCAGGCTGCGCTTGTCAATGCTGTTTGGATGATCTGGTCTGTAAGAAATGCTGCTATTTTTTAGAGCAAGCCTCCAAATATACATGAGGCATTACACTTTCTTTGGCCTGCTATTCGTAGCTCTGATAGAATCAGCAAGGGTTCGGTATGGAATTCTGTTATGGAGTTATCAATTCTCCATAATCTTGGGTTAAACGCTCGTCGTCATAGGGCCCCTCGAATCATTGAAGTTAAATGGCAACCCCCTCCATTTGATTGGATTAAAGCGAACACTGATGCCTATGTGATCTCGGGTAGAGCTGGTTGCGGTGTGGTTTTTCAAAATAGTATGGGGTGTCCTCTTGGGTCATTTGCCTTCCCCCTTGATTGTGCTTTGGTACATGGTGGAATTACAAGCTGCTATTTTTGCAGTTTCGATTGCGAGGTCACATGGCTGGACTCGTCTCTGGATTGAAAGTGACTCGACTTACGTTATTCAAATTTTTCATACCCGTGCGTAGATCATTCCCTGGACAATGCGAGTGGATTGGTTAAATTGTTTGGATTCAATGATGCATATACAGGTGGTTGTCTCCCATGTGTTTCGTGAAGGAAATCAGGTGGCGGATGCTCTTGCTAATTACGGACGTCTGGCCTCGGATTTGCAAATGTGGAATACCCTTCCATACTTCTGCTCCCTTTTAGCTAGAGATAATGCCCTTGGTAGGGATATGTTTAGATTTTCTTAAAGCATTCTTTGTACTGGATTCATATTTTTTCATCTCTTCTTTTATATATCTTGGATCTTTGCCTTTTCGGGGGTGCCAACCTGGTTGGGATGTAAGTTGGGCTAGGTCTGTATTTCAATAAAAAAAAAGATAGGTTTTAAGTTTTGATTTTGTTGTGATTGAGTATCGATTTGTTGTGTTGTGTTTAGTTAAGGTTAGTGTTAATGGTATAATGATGATTTTTGAACTCATTTAGGATGTATTTGTTTGTTTTATTGGTTTAGAAATCGAAGGATTTAGGTTCATAATTCATTTGTGATACTTCACATTTTATGAGTTTGTTTTGCAATTACCAAATTGTGAAGCAATAAAGCCTAAACCCTCAATCTAGAATTTCCCAAATAGGTAAACGAGAAGCCTTCTAATGAATTGTGAAGCCATTTTTTAGGAAAAAAGCTTCTCAAATAAGTAAATGTGAAGCCTTCTCGTGAATTGTGAAGCCATTGTTTTAGCAGAAGGGCTTCACAAACAGGTAAATGCAAAAACTTCTAATGAATTGCGAATCTATTTATTTAGCAAAGAGCTTCACAATTTGGATATTGCGAACGTTCCACTTGGATTATGGATCGTAGCTTTCCACATGTTTCGCAATTAAATGAAATTGCGAATTTGGTTGCTTCGCAAATAGGTAAATCCAAAGCCTTTAGGAGAATTGCAAAGCTTCTCTGTTTTACAAAATACAAATTGTTTTTACTTAAATGAAATTCGTAAGTATGAAATGCACATTGTATTGTATAAAATGCAAAGATACTATCTGAAATGCATACTATTTTTATTTTTACAGAGTCAAGTGGCAAAGATAAAAATTGAATAGTGGTGTAAAATTCAAGTATCTATGGAGTTTGGGTTCAAAAGTCACAATAACAATTATAGGTGACATTGTTGTTATGGTGGATCTACGAAATCATTTGACAGCGTCACAAATAAAGGGCTTCAAAATTAGATGTCTCGGACATCTAATGGATTTGGATAATGGCATCTTCTTTAGTACCATTGTCCATATTTTGTTCACTAATGAGATTGAGCATGTTGAATCTCTCCCTAAAAAGGTGCGGTTCTCTATTGGAGGAGTTGAATTGAGGGTTGGGAATTGGGAGTTCGGGCTTATTAATGACATATGGTTTGGTGGTTTGGAAGAGATGACAAAGAGGATCAAAAAGATAAATAAAAAGGAAATAATAAGAAAGTACTTCATATGAATAGAGCCTATAACTCACCAGAACATATTTGAAGTGTTCGTAGATAGTGATTGGAGCAAGAAGGATGACGCTGAAGTCATTAGTATGGTAATCTTGTATTTTGTACATCGTTGTTTGATCACCACCGAGAATAGTAGGTTAGTGAATACTGACTAGATAGTGCTTGTTGATTATCCAAATTTATTTTATGTGTTCCTGTGGGGAGAGGTAGCTTGGGAGGAGATGCATTAGTCCATTACTAGACCTGTCTCTAAAAGACGGCAAGCAATAGAGTCTAGAGAAAAGAACGCTCCTGCTAAATATCAACTAGAAAGGTTCGCACACGTAGTCAACGTATGAATTATATATATATATATATATATATATATATATATATATATATATATATATATATATATATATTGTTTACGTAGTAATTGTAAAAATATAGTTCACTTACTTGTTTACATCTTTTGTACATGTTTGGATATTTGAGCTTTGGAAGACGAAGACATACTACGTAGACCTGGAAATTCGTGTTCGAGTCGTGTTCGTATCGTATCATTTTTGTTTTCGTGTTGAAAAGAGTAAAGCCAAATCCAGCCCAAAAACTTTCATATCATAATCGTATTAATCTGTTCGGGTTAGTGTCGATTTCGTGTTGTGTTTTCAGATTACCTGTAATTTTGTTATGCATATATATTAAAGATAACTTTTAAAAATATAAGAAGATATGATACTTTTTTAAAATATTTTATGTCATTTTTATATTAATATGTTAACACTAAGCATCGAAGAGTCCACTAACATCATGTTAAGGGGTCATATAATATGTTTATAACAATTTAGGAGGTTCGAATCATATTTGCAAGTAATAATATAATTTTACTATCTTTATTAATAAAATGACATATAAAAATACGAGAGACTACAATAATAATTTTAAATATTCGTGTCGTTTTCGGATTAGCATGTCAACTCTAACCCAACCCAAAAATTTACGTGTCAGTTTCTTGTTAACCCAAAAATATGCTGCTAAACAAACTTTGTGAATGCTTCAACAAATATATTTTTGATACAAGAGATAATGGAATTATTACATTGTTTGAGATGGTCAAGGTGAAGCTCATGAAAAAATAAAGAACAAAGAAGATTTCATAAGGAGGAGAAATAGAAGATGATGACTCGAAGGTTTGAAGAAACCAAAAGCAAACAAAGACAAGGCAAGACATTTTCAAGCTACAATTTTATGGGGTCTAAGAGTACAGATCAATGGTTTAGGTCACTAGCTTGTGGTTAACTTGGATGACTATGAGTGTAGTTGTAGAAGATGGTAGTTAACTAGTATACGGTATTGTCATGCATGTGCTGCCATCATTTGACAGAATGATCAACATCGAACTTTCTAGCAGAGTGTTATTCTATAAAGACTTACCTGAAGGCTTACAGTTCCATTATTAAGCCAACAAAAGGCTCAAGCTAGAAATGTAATTAAGGATGCACCAAAAATTAGATCATTCACTAGAAGTTCCTCTATAAATGCATTAAGACCATGGCGTTAAGAGCATGCTGCTGATTTGTGTCTTTTTTCTTTTAGTTAGGATTGATAAGTTTCAGTACATATTTTGGATGTGGATTTCGTTTGACAAATCATGCAACTTAGGCATAATTTATTGGTTTATTTTGGATAGATTGTTGCTGGTTTAGATTTGCCAGATTTGGACATCTTTTTTTTTTTATAGATTGGCCAGATTTGGACACATTTTTGTGCATAGCTTTAGCTCTGTTAAGATGGAAATATTGCTGGTTTATATTGCAATGTTAACAATTTTAGGATGCAAATATTATATGTTTTTTTAGGTTGCCCAATATTTAATGTCTCATTATTAAGGATCAAAATTTTCTATCAATAATCATACAAATAACAACATAGACAATTTGCAAATGTTGTGTGTTTTTAGATTACCAAAGACTTAAAATCCTAATACTTAAAGTTTTTTTTTTCTTCTAATGTTGCAAATACTGAAATACATAAGAGAATACAAAACCGTTTTTCTTTAACAATTTCATTAACTTAATATTGAAAACATACACAAAGACAACACAAATGCCTTCAAATCCAACCCAATACACAATACCACAAAGCAAACACAAAAACTCTGTTTCTGACCCAATACCCAACAAATACACAAAGGAAACACAACACAAACTTAAAATGCTTATCCATTTGCAAATTCTTCTTTCATTTCTTTCTCTTCCAATCACTATCTCCGCTTTCTCTTTCCAATTACTTCTCCTGATATTTCCCTTTCCATTTCAAAAACTTTGTTTCTTTCTCATTCAACATGTTTCGGTCTTTCACGTTCTTTTTCAATTCTGTTTAGCTTCCCCAATAGTTCAAGGATTATAGCTTTTGCCTTTTGATTTATAGATAGATCCATCCATTCAAAGATTTCTTTTCTAGTAGAGTGAGGGAAAAAATTTTAGAGATTTTGCAGAGAGAAGACGAAGAAAAAAAAATCAGATTACAAATATTACTTACTCCGAAATTTTAGTTAAAATACATTCTCCTTAGATTCGAATCACTGCAAGAAGTTGAAAGAGGTGTTTCGATTCCATAGTAGCACATCCATCCGCCCCTAAAGTTGTGGAGATTTGCTTAAAAGAGGAGGAAGGCATCTTTATTGTGTTTTTTAGGGTCATACGATTAGGACTTTTTGTATTTTTTAGTTGTAGAGGTGATGGAGAAGAAATAAGAAAAATACAAGAGAGAGAACAGAAATAAGAAAAAGGAAAGAGAAAAGGCGAGAGATATTAACCTTGACGGCTCAACCCTCGTTTAGAGCATACACCCTGATTTTTCTATAAATATAAGATGCACAATATACTTAAAGGTACTTAATTTATTCTCTCTGCTTACCTAAGATTTACGCACTACTCAGTAATCCTTACTTTCACTGATTTAAACATCGGAGCAGGGTCTTCGATCCACGACTAGGGGTGCAAACGATTTTGTCTAGTTCGAAAACTGTTCGAGTTCAGCTCGGTCCAAATTCAGATCGATCGGACTTGGCTCGAGTTCAAGATCAGATCGAGCATTAATGAGGCTGAATCCGAGCTTCATTGAATTCGGCTCAAAAGCTCGTGAGCAGGGTCGAGAGTTTTCTTATTAATATTATATATATTATTGATTTTTATTTTTAATTTAAATACATTTTAATTATGTAATTTTTTATTAGTTTTTTTAAATTAGTAACTTTGAACCACACATAAATGTTTGGTCCAAAACTCAATTTGAAACTATATGATTGTAGACTACATGTTAAATTTAAATTTGTTAGATTCTATATATTTATTTAATCTTATTACTTTGTTAAAATTTGTTGTAGATTGTATGTTATATTTGGAGTTTAAATTTGATATTCCTTCATTAAAACACTGTTTTTATAAATAATAAAATGTTAATCAGGTACAATTAAATATATTCAAAACTGTTTAAAAAAAAGTTCAAAATGAGCCGCTCCGACGAGCTTCAAGCTGAACCTATATCGAGCTCGAGCCAAGCTCTAAAAGATCTTCGAACTTCTCGAGCCGAGTCGAGTCTCGAGCCGAGTCGAGCCCGCCCCTGTTCGGTCTCGGTTCAGCTCGGTTGCACCATTATCCACGACTGCTTCTTGATCTTTTTTGTTTTATTTCAGAAATCTCATCAAACTCAACTCAAACTGTATTACTATCACATCACTAAATATACAATTAGAACTAAGGAGTTTTTACCCTAGATTAAAATCCCATTTAAAACTTACAAGGCAACTCATAAAAAGAGGTTTCAGGTAAAACAAACAAATAAACGTATAGAATACAGTAGTAACAAAATCATGAGTGTCTTGATACATGGTTAACTACCTGAATGAGGGCCCTATTACCATAATTCTGCTTGAGAGAAGACATAAATTCATGCAGTCATTCATCATATTCCTGGAATGAAGAAATTATATCAGGAAATTAAATAGCAGCTGCAAACTTCCCAAGTAAAAAAAACATCATAATTTACAAGTGTTAGCTCGCTTTTGTAGTCAATCATGTCCTGTATATTTTGTGATTAATTTATATGCAGCAGACTTAGTTAGTTGCGCTGTTGTTAGAATTGTAAGAGTCGTTATTCAACTCGTACCCATTCGAGTCGATTCTGTATGATTTCAAGTGGTATCTATGATATGACTTGAAAATGTAGAACTAATTAAAAAGACATCAAGAAAACTAGAAGATTCTTTCTATTATTTTGCAACTAGGAGACACTACAAATTCCAAACTCTTTCTTTCCTTCTCTGTTTCTTTTCGTTCCCTATTTCTTTCCTTCTCTGTTTCTTTTCGTTCTCTGTAACTAGTCACCCTCCCTTCCCAGCTAACTCATTCTTTCTTTCTTTTTCTGATTGTTTTGATGATGAAGAATGCTTTGTCAATTAGTTTTATTAGAATTGCATTAGATTTAAATTTCAAGTGTGGAATGGCAACTATGAAAAACAGAGCAACTTAAAAATATTTAGACTAATATTCAAAGTTAAACATGGTTAATATTTTATTTTTATAATACTTTGAATTTGATCCGATTCTTACTATTCGGTTCGATTCACGAGTCCCAATTCACAAAATGAGGATTTCGAGTCACTAGTCCAATCTCGATTTAACAACTATTATTAGTAGCATTTTAACAAGTTGTTTTGTAACTTTGTTAGTATCATACTAAATATCTTAAATTAATATTCGGAAGGTTCAATGTGACAGTTAAATAACAGTCAAGCCAACTTTTTCAAATTTTCGGTAATGTAGGGATACCATTGATCTTACTTAGAAACATTAAGACTAAATTTAGATTATTTCGTAGGTTAGAGTCAACTCTGCGCTTCTCAAAAACGTTAGGGTCAAATTTGACCCATACGAAATACTTGTTTTAGAAACTCAACAAAATAAATAAATCAATTATTCATATAGAACACTACAATTGAACTTATTTATTTACGCGTAGTGCACCGTGCCGCCCTTTTTATCTATTCCAAACAAAATCTGAAGGTGTGAAAGTTTTCATTACTTTGACACCTGATTTTGCAGATTTTGAAGTATATCAACAGTATTCATCTATCAATTCATTTCAACCTGGTGGAGGGATTATAAAATCTAAATCACTGAAGTTAATGTTACCATAAAAAGAACTAATTCAGGCTTTAACCTGCTCTGTTAGCCTTAGCACGGTGAAGAATTTAAAATGTAGCTTTGGCAAATCCTCTAGACAGTTCAACCTGTGATTTGGAATGCCAACTATGAAAAACAGACTCTTACATTCCAAACAGTACCAGGAAAGAGGAGAACCATGCATCCAGTCCTGATATTTGCAACCACATAAAGTTTCTAGAATTAGAAGAAACAGAAAAGGAGCTTATAGATGGACCAGAAGAAAGTTACAAGCAGAGGAAGTACCTTTTGTTGTTCCTACCATTTGAAATTCTGAATCAGGAGCTAATTAGAATCCAGTTTAGCAGCAATTTTCTGGTTCTGGACCCCTCGAAAGTTTTCAATTGTGAAGGAATACAGAAATTCCATATTAACTAAAATAGAAAGTCAGAACAAGAAGAAAAAAGAATAACAATAAAAACATAATACAAGGATATCTTCGCATCACCCTTAAGTATCAGTAAATAGTTATTGTTCACAATAGCTCGAACCAGTAATCCTTTGGCTTCCTCATATTTCTTCTTCAGCATGTTGCACATCTGTAACAAGATGCATTAACTCTAGTTCGAAAATATATTATAGTTATTCTGAATGAGGAAAACATATATTTCAGAACTTCAAAACAGAAATACATAAAAGGTATAGGAAGCTATAGATCTAAGGAATTGATATTCCTTGGCAATATTTGAAACTGACAATTGGAGAATGTGTAGTAAACTGGAAAAAGGGAAACAAAGTTGTTTTCCTCCTTGATCTATGCGCGGTCAATAAAAACGACTCAAGGATCACCAAATTGTAATGTTTGTGGAAAGAATACATGAAAAGAAAAATTCTGGAGCAGACAAGATTCCGAACAAATTTGCGTAGGACTTCCAACAAATACATATGATTTAATTCTAAGACTCCAAAATCAAGTAAAAGATCAGCATACTGACTTGAATTTTGTATGAAGTTTTGTTATTGTAATCCCGTCTTTGCTTTATGATTTCTTATAAAATATCCAACTCAATGGACAGATTTCCCAATCCATTGCAATAAAGGTTGAAAAATCATGGAGAAAACAGCATATATAGAAACCACTATATACCAAACAATATAACAGTTTTCACTTACATCATCAAGATCTTTTGCATATCCTTCAGCTTTTTCAACATTTTGATCATTCTCCATGGTCAAAAAGGTGCTGTCTTCTTTTGCATTAGGTATTTTAAGCCCAGACGTAGGTTGGTTATATAGCATTGTCTGAGTGTCATTCTCTGGTTGATTACACTAGTGAAAGAAAATATTAAGAGAAAACAAGTTAGTAATATTAACTATTAAGGCAGCATTTTTCCATATAAAATCTAACTGTTACATCACTGATACACAAAGCACTGTCCTTGTAATACCTGTACTTCTGTTCTTTCCAAAGGTTCCTTCACATTTCTGCAAGTATCAGAAATGTAACCACACAAGGGTTATTTGAAAGAGTGTTTTTTTTTTGTTATATTAACTCAAAGGTATTACAAGTATTTATATACAAACCAAGCAATTAATTCCCAACTACTTTATTCCCAACTACTTCCTTAAATGCTAACTACTAACTACACCTAATTATTACTGTAACACTCCCCCTCAAGCTGGAGCATAGATATTTATCATGCCCAGCTTGTTACAAATATAATTGACTCGAGTTCCTGGTAAAGCCTTGATGAATACATCTGCTAATTGACTTCCGGTTCTGACATGTGGAGTTGTGATTGTACCATCCTCTAACTTCTCTCGAGTAAAATGACAGTCAACTTCTATATGTTTTGTTCTTTCATTAAACACATAGTTATTTGCAATATAGATAGCTGCTTTATTATCACAATATAACTTCATTGGTTTTATCTGGTCAAACCCAATTTCGCCAAGTAGACGACGTAACCACACAAGTTCACATGTAGCCTATGCCATAGCTCGGTATTCAGATTCTGCACTGGATCTAGAAACTACACTTTGCTTCTTACTCTTCCATGAAACAAGATTTCCCCCAACAAATACACAGTACCCAGTAGTAGAGCGTCTGTCTGACAGATCTCCAGCATAGTCTGCATCGGTGAAGCCTTCTGCGATGTGATGTCCATGATTTTCATATAACAAGCCTCGTCCACGAGCTCCCTTTAGATACCTCAGGATGTGAGTAACTGCATCCCAATGCGTTGTCCTAGGTGAGGACATGAATTGACTTACCACACTCACAGGAAATGAAATGTCAGGACGAGTAATTGTGAGATAATTCAGTTTGCCAACAATTCTCCTGTATTTCTCAGGTTCTTTGAGAAGATCACCATCATCAGACTTCAACTTCACATTGGGCACCATTGGAGCATCACAAGTCTTTCCCTCGACTAGACCTGCATCTTTCAACATATCTAAACAATATTTTCTCTGATTTAAACAAATCCCTTTCCTACTGCGAGATACCTCTATTCCCAAGAAGTATTTCAAAGGACCAAGATCCTTTGTCTGGAAGCGAGTACCAAGGAACTCCTTCAACTCCTTAATCCGAGCAACATCACTTCCTGTAATTATGATATCATCAACATACACAACCAGTAGAATGCATCCAGAGCTAGAACTGAAGTAGAAAACAGAGGGATCATAAGCACTTCTATGTAAGCCGAATTCCATTACTGCGGCACTGAATTTACCAAACCATGCACGGGGAGATTGCTTCAAGCCATACAGAGACTTTCTTAATCTGCACACCTTTCCAGACTCCCCCTGAGCAACAAATCCAGGAGGTTGCTCCATATAAACCTCTTCATTCAGGTCACCATGCAAGAAAGCATTTTTAACGTCCAGTTGATGAAGCTCCCAATTGTAAGTGGCAGCTAAAGAAATGAACAGACGGACAGAAGTGAGTTTGGCAACAGGAGAGAAAGTATCGAAGTAATCAATACCATAAGTCTGAGCATAGCCTTTAGCAACCAAGCGAGCCTTCACCCGAGCAACAGTACCATCAGGATTCATTTTAACAGTCCAGATCCACCGAGCACCAATTTTCTTCCTATCTGTTGGTAAGTCCACAAGGTCCCAAGTGTGATTTTGTTCGAGTGCTTTCAGTTCTTCTTTCATTGCCTTTAGCCAATCAGGATGAGCCATAGCCTCTGAAACGGATTTTGGAACCGTAATGGAATCTAAGGTAACTACAAAACACTTGGAACAGGGTGATAAGGCATTATAAGAAACAAAGGAGGAGATAGGGTAAGTGCAAGACCTTGTACCTTTCCGAAGGGCAATAGGGAGATCAAGACTAGGTTCACATGAAGGTGGAGGATCTGGAGCCGAAACAGATGAGGTATCATTGGTGACTGGTCCTGGAGCAGGTGCCATAACCGCAGGCCGTACACGCCTAGAATAAACATGACGAATAGGAGGACGAGAGACAACCTGTTCACTTACAGTATAGATCAAAAAATCATCATCAGATGTATCAGCAGGAAAAGAGGGTGAAGGGGAAGATGGACGGAAGAAAGGCGTATTCTCAAAGAACGTGACATCGGCTGACACAAGATAGCGCCCCAAGGATTGAGAGTAACAACGGTACCCTTTCTGACTTCGAGAATATCCCAAAAAGACACACTTGAGAGATTTGGGGTCAAGTTTGGAGTTGAGGACGAATATCGTGTACAAAACAAGTACACCCAAAAATACGAGGGGCAAGAGAAAATAAAGATTGAGAAGGAAACAGGATAGAGTATGGAATCTGACCCTGCAGAACAGCGGAAGGCATACGATTGATGAGGTAACAGGCAGTGGAAACAGCATCTGCCCAAAAAACTTTCGGGACTTGCATTTGGAACATGATAGCCGGAGTGACTTCAAGTAAATGACGATTCTTCCTTTCAGCTACACCATTCTGTTGTGGGGTAACAACACATGACGTTTGATGAATAATACCATGTTGTGAAAGATACGACTGAAAAGTACTGGATAAGTATTCTTTGGCATTGTCACTTCGCAAAATACAGATATTTTTATTAAATTGAGTTTTAATCTCAGCATGAAAAGCACAAAAAACAGTAAATAAATCTGAACGGTGCTTCAAATGATAAAGCCATGTAACTCGAGAAAAATCATCCACAAAAGTCACAAAATAACGATAACCAAGTTTAGAAACAATAGGGCAAGGACCCCACACATCAGTGTGAACTAAATCAAAGACAGACTCAACACGTTTATTTATTCGAGGAGAATATGGGACTCGATGGTGTTTAGCAAACTGACATGCTTCACACTCCAAAATAGAGTTCCTTGGAAGACTCGGACACATTTTCTGCAAGACAGGAAGAGATGGATGACCAAACTGACAATGAAGCTGCAACAAAGAGGAGCTTGTACAGGCAATTGGTCTTGGCACCGCTTCAGTGGAGTCAAGAACATACAACCCATTCACCAGTTTCCCTCTACCAATATTCTGTTTCGTCCCAAGATCCTGAAAAAGGCAATAATTTGGAAAGAAAACAACACAACAATTAAGGGCTTTGGTGAGTTGACTAACAGATAACAGATTAAAAGGGAATTGAGAAAGACATAAAACAGAGGATAAAGAGATTTTGGAGGTAGGTTGAGCAGTTCCATGACCATTTACAGGAGCGGTGGCTCCATTAGCTAAAGTAACAGATGGCAGATTGACATTAGTATCAAAAGAAGAAAGAATACCTGTGTTACCAGTCATGTGATCGGTAGCACCAGAATCAATAACCCAACTACGGGATGAGATGGAGAGACAAGCAGCCCGATTACCTGTATCAGCCAACGCAGTAGTAATGGACTGGGAGGCACCATGATCAAGAGACAGCTGCTGAAGTCGAGCATATTCATCAACAGAGATAGTGACAATAGGAGTAGAAGACGAAGATTGAGGGGATGGTAGAATACCATCACCAGCAGCAATGTGAGCAAACTTCCGATTGTTACTTTTCTGAGGCCGACCATGAAGCTTCCAACAATTCTTCTTAATGTGTCCTTCTTTGCCGCAATGATGGCATACTTGAGGACCACTTTGAGAGATACGGTGAGTAGTGGAATTCTGAGGACCACTTTGAACTCCATGTGTCGCATTGCTCACCAGAGCCATTGTCTCTTGAGACACCACATCAGACGTCTTTTCAATATCCCTACACACGGGAAGAAGTCGACCATAGAGGTCAGCAAAGGAGGGAAGTGTCCCACTGGTCAATATCTGGCTGCGTGCCATCTCAAATTCAGGACCAAGACCCTCCAGAAATCCAAGAACAAATATACGATCATCATCTTCTTGCATCTGCTTAACATCGGCTGTCATAGGAAAACGAGTTCGCTTCTCCTCACAAATCTGCTTACATTCATTATAATACTGAAAGAAGGTGCGACCCTTTCTCTGAGGACGATAATATGAAGACAGCAAGTTATGAATATGAGTCAAGTCTTGTTTACTAGCATACATAGACTCTAAGTATTCCCACATTTCTTTGACAGTATCACAATGAGTCACAATGTCATCAATAGTAGAGTCCAAAGTATTCTGAATCAGATTAAAAAGTTTATAGTCAACCATCATCCATTTCTTCCTACTTCCCTGCTCATCTCTAGGTGGAGGATTATTACTCAAATGATCCCCCAAATCGACACTATTAATGTACCGAGTAATAGTACGTTTCCACTGAGTGTAATCCTTAACTCCAGTCAATTTTCTATCCGTAATTCGAGTGGTACCAACAGTAATTTCAGTCATAACTTTCTTATTATTTTCCTCAGTCATTGTCAATCCAAGCAAATGACAATTACCACAAAAATTCAATTAACAGTAAATGCACTACTGTTAACCAAGATAAAGATCAAGTAGAGCAAATATTGTCAACCTTAATTGAAAAGAAAATATATCAGATCAGAAATATGGGTCTAACCGAACACAAGCCGGAGTTACCACAAGGAAGGAGACTGACCGGAATTACCACAACCAGAAACTGACCACACAGACTGACTGGAATTTCAGAGGCGACGATGGGAGAGGAAGAACGGCGGCGAACGGAGCAGCCACGTGCCCTCACGCGCCGGCGAGTGGGCGGCGCGTCGGAAGACGAGGCGGCGCGTGAGCCCTACGCGCGACTCTTCTGGCTGCCGGAAAGTTGCGACTCGGCAGATCGGCGGCAGGGGAATCTAATGGAGGGGGCGGTGAGATAAACGAAGATGTTGGAAAACTCGACTTCCAACCCGGACCACCGTTAACCAGTTCAAACTCAAAGACCTGATTTACTAAAGCCAAAAATGCTCTGATACCATGTAACCACACAAGGGTTATTTGAAAGAATGTTTTTTTTTGTTATATTAACTCAAAGGTAATGATAGAGAATAGTCTAGTGATAGAGAATAGTCTAGTCCGTAGTAGGAATATTCTGGAAGGGGTGAGGTGTATGGGATAAGGGTATTTTGGGTATAAGATGTTAGGACATGTGTCTAGGGTATGAGTGATTAGTACATAAGGAAGGGTTAGGGAAGGGAGAAGGTAAGGAGGTTTTACATTGTTGTTTGGCTGCTCATTGCTGTGGCTCTACCTAGTAGAGAGGGAGGAGGTTTCTCCTGGGGGATTAGAACATCCGTTCTATCCATTGTTTATCATTGTTTATCTTTTATATATCAATATATATCAACATTTCTCTTTTCTATTTTCATCTTGGTATTAGAGTTTCTATCATTGGTCCGACCTGCCGGATGGAAAAAGGCTCAAGAATGGAAACATGGGTAGAAACTCGGTTCAGCGTCCTTGACAAGAGATTAGATGGTTGGCAAGATAGCATTGATGGGTTGCAAGATAGCATGGATGAGTTAGAAATGAAGGTTAAGCAGTTCAGTGAATCCCTTACTGAATTTCAGAGGGAGTTTAGACACTTAGTGTTACGGACAAGCACGCAGGAGAAGAAAGATTTGGTTGTGGATGAATATATCTCTCCTATTGCCCTTCATCCTGATGAAGGAAAAGATGTGAAATACTGTTCACGGCAATACCGGCAATCCCAGACAGAGTTTCCTCTTGAAGGGTTTCAAGGGGGTACATTTGCAAGAAAGCACCCAGCCAAAAAGTTTGACATGTCACCAGAGGCAGAACAAAAGTTATTAGGTCAAGCTATTCCTATAATTATATAGGCTGGGCCTTCTAACAACATGGGTCAAGATAACCCACAAAAGAAGGAAGTGGAGCAATTTCAGTGTAAAAGCATCGCCACTCCAGATAACGCTCTCGCATATCAAAATCCCTCTGTTTTTGGTCCCCCAAAACAGGGGACCCTTCAAATTGTTGGTGACGCTTTGACAGAAGCAGCAAGTATGAATCAAAGTGTCAGTCTCGCTACGCAGCCAAAATCGGAGCGACGACAGATGATACGGTTAGAAAAACAGGGGATGGGAGAAGTTCACTGGATTCACAAGGGTGAACAACGATACGCCAACGATAATGGAAACCGACAGGAAAAGGTACGCTCCATTGTTTCTGATGAACCTCTTAGGCGGTGGTGGACACCAATAACGCAGATTGAGAATATGATTTCATCCTGTGAAGAAAGAAGGTTTACAGGTGACTTGGCAAATGTGATATGGACTTGTTATCATTTAACAATTAAGTTGGGAGGCCTAAACGCACCGTTTAAGAGACCCATAGAAACCAACCCACCTATCTTCGATACGGGTCAAGTTATTCGGTTCAAAATGAGGGTAGATGACTCTCAATCCAAGAGTACCAACCCAAGGCAATTTTACTCTGTTTTATGTTACGGAAAACAGAGTATCAAGTCAATTTGGAGAGTTCCCCAGTTGCGTCAAAAGAATTCGGAAGATGGTATAGATGAAGGAGATTATCTCGTGGGCTACATTCCTGGTAGGAGCATTGGAAAGGATGATGGCCATTTTAATGATTTGGTGATGACAATTCTGGCAATGAGAGACGAGGGCTTAAGGCTCATCCACCTATCTGACGGTAAAGCTGTTTTAATTTTGGTGGGTACAAGGGTAAGCCATGAATTCATTTTGAAGAAGTGGGAAAACCTGATTTCTAATTGTCAAGTAGGAGCTGGGATTTTGATTAATGTTAGTAGTGGAGCACATAGGTTGCATGACGAATCTATAGGTCTCACCATTTTTTCACTCTCTTTCAAGTGGAATGAAATTTCTACAGACTCATATCAAAACAGCCTACCCAGAAGAACCACTAATCAAACCCAGCCCAAAAATTATCTCATTAGTGTTGCTTCCTCTCCTAAGCATCTGACCTATGTTCTAGAATTTTTTTGTCCAAATAACCAAAGACAGAGAATCAATCATCCAAGACAAAGAATCAATCGGAATTCTAGAGTTCCTCTTATGGATGTTCCAACTCATAGCCTAGCCATCTTATTACGAATCATTTCTAATGAAGAAATTAGACTTCCAGAAGATAAGGGTTTGGCGGTCCTAAATACTTTAGGAACTGGCAATATTACTGAATTCTTCCGTACACAGGTTCTTGATGATGCTAACCAAGCTCACCAGGTTGTTGAAGAAGAGTATACATGCTGGATTAGAAAGCAGGGTGGATTGTCACTTAATACTTCCATTTCGGCAACAGTAAGACTCACTCACACTATGCAATTAGTTGATGATGGTCTTCTAGTTGTCGTCAATAAGCAACAGACCGAATCGCTTTTTTACAGTCTGGAAGTTTCTGTTTCCTTATTACTGCAAGGAACAACAGTGTTTCAATGGCTGATTGCATGGAAGATTAAAAGAGGGTTCTACATTCAACAAACATTCCTCTTGACTCCAGTCTTGAGGACAAGACTGTTTGAAGGGGTGGGTAATGATAGAGAATAGTCTAGTCCGTAGTAGGAATATTCTGGAAGGGGTGAGGTGTATGGGATAAGGGTATTTTGGGTATAAGATGTTAGGACATGTGTCTAGGGTATGAGTGATTAGTACATAAGGAAGGGTTAGGGAAGGGAGAAGGTAAGGAGGTTTTACATTGTTGTTTGGCTGCTCATTGCTGTGGCTCTACCTAGTAGAGAGGGAGGAGGTTTCTCCTGGGGGATTAGAACATCCGTTCTATCCATTGTTTATCATTGTTTATCTTTTATATATCAATATTTTTAATTGAAATCTTGGTGTGAGGGAAAAGAGTTAGACAGACATCCCAGCTAGGCTGGCACCCCATCTTTTATATATCAATATATATCAACATTTCTCTTTTCTATTTTCATCTTGGTATTAGAGTTTCTATCAGGTATTACAAGTATTTATATACAAACCAAGCAATTAATTCCCAACTACTTTATTCCCAACTACTTCCTTAAATGCTAACTACTAACTACACCTAATTATTACTGTAACAAGAAAGAAGTATGTTTATTCCCAGAAAATTATCCAAGGCTACTACAGATATGCAAACAAATGAATGAAAGTACCTGCTTTCACTCGGTGACTGAGAAAGACGTTTCTGTGGATGCAACAGCACTTGATTGGCATTTGATGTCTGAAAAATTTCATAGTCAAGTACTTTTGTACACTACCATACCTCTATAAAGTTCTTGAGCAGAGATTTAAAAGTTGCTCCAAGGCCAAATTATATCAGAGAATTATTGGTTCAGAATAAGAAAGCTGTTTAGTGAAATAGAAACCTCAGATGTTTTTCGCTTCAAACAAGTGATTGGTGAAGTTTTTCTCTCAATCGAATGGACAATCTTGGATGCTGTACTTCCTTGTACTTCTGTGTCTTTCTCTGACTTTCTCAAGGAACTTAATTCCCTTCCAAGTGTAGCATCAGAAGGATCTCTGGATACTCCAATGCTCCTAGGTTGAAAAATATTTGGCCATGAAAAAGATAAAGCAATATAATCTTCAAGGAAATTCAGAAAGGGTTTGAGAAAAATGAAGCGTCATATTATCAGCAGACCTTGAGATCTTCAAGCTAGAGAGGTCAGGTGTTCTATTCCCGGTTTTAAGCCCTTCAGAAGATCCAATCTTCACGTTCCTAGTTGAAATCGTACTTGAAACCACCGTTTTGGAATCTACCCTCCTATGGGTATTGGATTTGGTTGCGTTATAAGTTGAGCCGGCAGGATTGACATTACCACTGCAAATATTCCAACAGTTTCCCTTTGCTCATACCCACAATAAATGTTTTCCACACTCACATGATGTGAAATACAGTTTCTAGAATATGCAAAAGATATTTGGTCATCAAAAAGATAAAGACTATAATCTTCATGGAAATTTGCAAAGGATTTGAGAAACATGAAGCACCATATTCTCAGCTGACCTTGAAATCTTCAAGCTAGATATATCAAGTGTTCTCCTTGTGGTTTTAAGCCCTTCAGAAGATCCAATCTTCAGGTTCATAGTTGAAATCATATTTGAAATCACGGTTGTCGAATCTACACTCGTCTGAGTATTGGACTTGGTTGCTTTATGAGTTGAGCTGGCAAGATTGATATTACCACTGCAAATACATCAACAGTTACCGTTAGCTCTTACCGGCAATAGAATGTTTTCCACAACTCACATGATGTGGAATACAGTTTCCAGAATATGCAATTAGTTGAATGTCAAATGCAGTAAAGAAGCCAGGTAACAGCAACGACAAATAATGACATAAATAAATATCAAAAACTTGGAAAAGAGTCTCTACAGGCACAAATCTGAGTTTAATCATATGAAAGAATGAATTTATGACCTGAAATGTGCAGGCATATTTTAAGACAATGAAGTCCAGCAGAAAATTACAAACACTTAATCTACTAACATGCGCTCTTTGGTTGTGGTTAAATACATGCAAATGGTACATGGTAAAAAAGCTCAACAAATATTTAGTTAATGAAGAGACAATACTCAAATTTCAATAAAACAATTCAAGAGTATTTATTAAGAACAATATTGAATCATGGAGAAGATGCATAAATTGTTTCTGAGAAAAAAGAAAAGGCCAAGAATGCACAAATCTGTGAAATCTATTTTCCTCCTGGCTGCTCGGTTGCTATTTTCAAAGCAACAAAAAACTTAATGTTGTGCTTTCCTTTAAGAAACATTATTTTTATTATTAAGAATCAGCATGGAGAACCAAATATACAATTACCAAATTCAGAAGCAATAGAACAGGCAAAGTCCCTGAGATCTCTAAATTTCTACAAGTGACCCAGTACTGTTTCTCAAGTCATTGAACCATATACCAACATCAAAGTGCCATTAAGTCATCCAAAATATTCTTATATAAGTGATCAAAAGCATGTCTACACTTGAAAAGATCCCAGATTTTAAAAAAAAAAAAAAAACCCCTATAACCACTTCTGGTATAATGACAGCACAAGTGAAATGCTAGCTCACTGGTTTAAAATATTTTTGTATGCTAATTTTTCCAAAGTCAACTCCAAACAAGATCAAAGAGTTATCTAATTATCAGGCATAAACGAAGATCCCTTACTCAAAATTATTAAGATCTTTATTGTTCATTCCATTTCCCAGTAAAATGGAATCCCCTTTTGTGGCTTCTTTATCAGGATGCCTGGAGATACTTTTCATTCTGTCACCATTGAAGCCCTCCCTGTTGAAAGGGATACAGTCATTTGACAATTCCACTAGCAACTCACTGTTTGAATGAAATTTAATTGATCTGTTCCTGCTCTTGGACTAGACATTCTAGCAAATTTGAAGAATAAGAGCCTTTATGGTAATAATCACAATTCCACTTATAGATGCCTACCTGATATTACACAGATCTTTAGCGTTGTTTTTGCTTCCCAGGAAAGCAGGTTCTCCTTTTGCCAATTCCTTGGACATCGACTTCAAATCACCGGTCAATTTTTTTGGGGTTTCTGCATCATTAACAAAGATGCCTTCCCTGTTGACCAGACAATGAAAAAGCTTGTCACTGATACTGATAGACATTGCACTTAATAGAGGTGACAGCTTTTTAAATCAACAAAAAAGAAAAGGCCAAGAATGCACAAAACTGTGAAATCTATTTTCCTCCTGGCTGCTCGGTTGCTATTTTTAAAGCAACAAAAAACTTAATGTTGTGCTTTCCTTTAAGAAATATTATTTTTATTATTAAGAATCAGCATGGAGAACCAAATATACAATTATCAAATTCAGAAGCAATAGAACAGGCAAAGTCCTTGAGATCTCTAAATTTCTACAAGTGACCCAGTACTGTTTCTCACCTTTTCCCATTGGCAGGGTAGGAAGTAGCGAGTCCTTTGTTTACAGCTGAGGAAACTTCGCCACCAACAGATGATGGTTGACATAGCAGAGCTTCGGCCTCATTGGATCTCTGCGAAAGTTTTGAACTGCCAACTTCTGGTGCATTTTCCTTGATTGGTATTACTTTATCCACTACATGTTCACTGCATGAAGCATCCAAACACAAAATGAGAAACGATAATAACATCTAATGCAATGCACGAGAGATTGCATCAGCAAATCTTAGCAAAACTCATTGACAATATTATGTTCTTTGTTTAATTAAATAATACATGCATCAAGGTAAATTAGATCAGGAAGATGCAAATTGATTTATAATTCAGAGAATCGTCCCACAACTCTGGAGCTTCAGATGGAATTCAGATTCCCTTATAGCTATCATAATATACATATGACTAAAGCCACCAAATTGGAATTGTAAAAAAGATGTCATTATTTTATTACCCCCTAGTTAACATTTAAATCAGCTGGAAACAAATTAAAATATTTCTTTTGTAAATTGTCTAACCTACTCAATGGGGCCAAAAGTATCGAAGCTGTCCTCTGAATATCCTTACTGGCATCTGAATGTGATCTTGTTCGTGATAGAGTTGCAGCTGATGTAACTTCACCATCTAAATCATCTTGCATCGGCGCAGTCCCAATCATATTTCCAGCCAGGGTTTCACTATCTGCCTTTTCACTTTCAGCCCCCTTGCTCCCTGATTCATTATTGTGTGGTGGATCTGAAATCTTCAACTGTGAGTTATCAGGATCAGACCTCAAAACATCTATCTTTCTGTCAGTTACACTTTGCTCTGTAGCAGATTCGGTGTTTACTTCTGGTGCTGGGGTATCAGTTTCGGTATCTGATTCAGTCGCTTGAGTTGAATTATTCCCATCAAAAGATTGTGCAGGTAAATCCTGAGTGGTATCTCGAGCAACTGGTTCTGTGGACTTTTCCTTCTCCTCTAAGTAAATCTGTTGATCTTCATCTTTGGGGCTAACAGAGTGCGATTTCTGTGGTGAAGTTTGTGCTTTATGTGTTAAAACCAGCTCTCCAATATTTGAAGCATCAAGAGTCCCTGAACAATCTATAGTAGTCTCCATAGTTGGAGCAGTTGCATTATCTGAAGCTGGAAGCTTGTCAGTTTGGCAATCATCAAATGCCTCACTATAACCAGCCATATTAAGTTTTGAGCCCTGCTGTTCAATCCTAGCTGCACCATCATCTTTGATGTTTGAGTTCTTCTCAGAAATTTTCTTTCCTTCTTTTGAGGGTGAACCAAAGTTGAAGTCATCCATCCTTGTGATCATAGTTGAAGCAAACGTAGAAGTCATTTTGGGAACGTCTGACTAACACAGTTCATTGCCACAAAAAGTACTTACACTCACTCATTAAAATCAAAAGAGAAGTTGAAGTTGTCATGTTTTCCTTGATGACTTCCACCAGAAGATTCTCCTTTAGAACTTTCCTTGGGTTTTGCAGTCTTTTTGGACGGGGATGAGAAGTCAAGATCAGGCATGTCCCCTTTGAATGACGTCGACTTGTTAAAATCGCCATCTACATCAAAATCCAGATCCCTGAAATAGATATCAATACAAATTTAGTAACTACATCTAAAAAATCTTAACTAGATAATGCGTGAAGTTGGATCCAAGCTATTACCCTCTTGAAAAGCAATTATTTAGCGGAAGAAAATGAAAAGAGAAGAGGTATATACCACAATGATCAACGGACATGTTCAAAAGAAAATGTGTGTACTGTGCAAAGACATTCAGAATCACAGTAGCTAGCAGCTAGCATAAATTTTATATTGGATGATAAGATCCAATTATCACTTACAATTTGCCAAACTTGAATGATTTTTCCTTGCCAGTTGAAACTGAATCAAAACTGAAATCCATTGTATCATCTCCTGCAACTGAAGGCAATTTCCAAGAGCCAAAAAACTGCTTTCCAATTTCATCATCTGCTTTCAAGGTAATTTAAGAATTCACTAGCTAAGTCCAAAATGATACAAAAAAAACATAAATAAATAAGCAATGCAGCAAAATTGCATGATTGGATGCTAAGAGGAACAAATTTTTAACCATTAGCCCTCTAAGAGGAAGTTGAAAGGTTTCCAGACCTTTGGATTAGAGGCTTTTAAGTTTAAACTCTGCCATGGTGAAGTCTTTAAGGAAATCATAGCAAATTCAAGTCATTCTGTATATCAGTTTCTCTCCAGACTCTTTCAATATTGTCAATTGTAAGCACAATAGCACTCTGTAATTATAGCCAATCTTTTCAAGAGCGTTCAAGAAAGCTGCTATGCTTAAATATCCACAAGTACTTCTAAAATAGTAAAATTCATATATGAACTAAGATATGCAAGCTACGATCTATCTTGTACATGCTTCACTGTTATTTTCTCTATATTGAGAAATCAAAAATTTAGTAGCATATAGAAAATACCAAACAAGGATTTCTTCTCTTTGGAATCAACAGATGAGGGAGTTTCCTTCCGTGATTCTGCCATGTGCGCAGTAGTAGTTGTAGTAGTAGGTGTTCTTGTGGTTTGCCACTGCAAAAGAAGCAGAGGACTCTTAGATCCAAACATCTAACTAGAACTAATTGGCCGGAACTCAACCTAAGATATTAATAAGTGAAAGATCTTAAACTAACATTATGAAGGAATGTATCATAGCATGTTTCATCAGGATACATTCCTTTGAGATTCCTCTACAGATTATACATTCAGTACACACAATAACCTCAATGAGATTCCTCATAGCGACTTTTCTTTCTCGCGATTAGCATTTCAAGTTCCATTATATAAGAAAATCAGAAGTTTGGAAGACAAAGAATAACACAAGACCTCTTCATCCCATAGCTATCAGGAATGCTCAGGGTTTTAAATATCGACGGATACATAATGTATCGGCCTTTTTTCCCTCCTCAATCGTTATCACCGCCGTATCGCAACTGTATCGGCTGTGATGTCACGGCCATTGCGGCAACTGACTCAGGCAAAGGAGAAGAATAACGAGAAAATGAGAGAGAGGAGGCTGGAGTAGTACCTGAACGGCAGCGGCGGGATTATGATTAAATTTCCGAGGAGTAATCGAGGACGAGCGCAGGTAGGACGGCTGTATATTTTGAATGCTAGATTTTAATTTTAAAAACGTTCCTATTTAAAGGAAGTAGGAAGCACTCTGGTTTTAGTTTCTCTTCAGTGCCTTTCTGGTTTAGCGCCAGGAAGTAGGAAGCGCGGTTTTCTTCGCAATATTTGTTATGATATGTACTTTCTTTTCTTTTTTTTCTTTTTTTTGAAACTATACTTTCTTTTTTTAATTAAAAATAACTGGTTATAATATGCTTCTTCTTTTTTGGAATTAATTAGTCTAAAAAATGTTATGATCAATTCAGTTTCAATTAAAAATATTATTCATCCTTTTGGAAAAAATATATTCATCCAAAGTATAGACTGAATGTTTTGTTTTTAAATAAAGTCACCTGGTTTATTAACCTGACCAACAGAACTAGCTATTTAGCTCATTGATAGTCTAAGAAATACTTTATAGTACCAAAAATAAGCTAATAAGGATCTATAAAATCATATCCTTTTACCGGTAAAGAACTTTTGATCATAAATTTTGGAGATAAACTTATTGAGAATGTCAAAAAAACATATATGATATCATATGAATATAAACACATCTGCGTGGCATTTATGAAGCTCGGGCCACCATTCGGAGTTAGGACTCATGTGGAATCATCATAGAAAATCAATTCCATGTACAATCCAGTCTTATAGCCTTGGCCCCAGGAGATATCCATTGATCGCGTCAAAGATCAACCTCTTACAACAATCATGCCCAATCTCTGAAGTATGTTTTCCGAAACATGTCCAATTGCATTGTAGATAATTTTTGTTTCACTTTCTTCATCACCTCAGCATCAGAACGAACTGTGATAGTAGCTCTTGTATCCAAGGTGTAGGGGTACTTGAAAGTGATGTCTTTGGTACTCTTCTTATTTGTCCTCTTCCTCTTTGTGGAATTAGACTTAGAATGATTATCCTTCAACATCACAAAGTAGTTGAAATTAGTCAAGTAAATAATAACCTTGCGAATATGACATTCGCGAACTGAAAAGATTAATCGCGAATTAGCATATGCGAAACTTATACATATGCCTCGGATGTTTCGCGAATTTGATTTTCCTTCGTAGATTGAGATTTTTGCGAAGAAAACTCATATTCGCGAATTGGTCGATTTTGCAAAATTAAGTCGCCACAACTGATTTAACTATTTCTAAGTATCATTCTTACAAAACGAAGCTATGAACTAACGAAAAAACACAATAAATTTGTAAACCCTACTTGTAAATCGCAGGAGAAGTAAAAAACTGTAGTATAGAAATAGAAGCATTAAAACCTAATCAAAAAGCACAAAATAACATACCTTCTTGCCGGTTCTTGCCATTGGAATCGGTTTGGAGGACGCTGGAAGAAGAAATGTAAAGATTGGTGGTGTTGAAGATGCTCGTCGTTTCAAATTCGCGAATGTTAGATAGTTAGCGGGTGAAAAAATGAGTAAGTTCTTTTATATATATGAAGGGCATTTTGGGAAAGTAGCCAGGGTATAGTCTATGTATGTAAGTTGGTTGATAATGAGTCTGAAAATGTAAATGGGCCTCCCATTTGACCCATTTTTATAATTTACCCTTCTTTAATTAAGATTAAAAAATATATAACAGTGAGAAAGAAAATGAGAGAAAAAGATTTGGAGAGAGAGATAGAGATAGAGACAAAAAGGAAGGAAGGGAAGAAAAGGAAGAGATAGACTGATACCATTAAAAAAATAAGGGTATTTTAGACATATCAATTTCAAGCGTCCATATTTTTAAATGCGAGAGATGAAAAAACGATGATTTGACGTGTTGACTGGCATTGACCGATCATTTTAACTGGCCATACACCAAATTTGAGAGATCACCTATAAGTTCATTTATATTAACAAATTGATAAGAGCAACTCTAGTGGTCCTATTTTGGACCACTTTGTAATTTTCAGGGAGTCTCCACCAACTAGTAGAGGAGAAGGCTGGAGACTCTCCAAATCCTAGCAGGTCGCTGAGCGACCTGCTTCGAAAAAAAATGCTTCATCATATTAAGAACAAAATTTGGAATTGTGATACACTTGCATGTGCTGTGAAGGAAAAAGTAGGAGCGTGGGTATCAATTCTGTAAAATGACGCGTTAAACTTTGAAAAGGAAAAGAAAGTGGCCGACAAACCTGCAGTGGCACATGTTGTTAATATTTTAATTGAAAATTGGTTGTGAACCAATTTAATACTATATTCAAAATTGGTTGATGAACCAATTTAATATTATATATATTGTTTTTCAGGTTTCATATACAGTAAAACCTCTATATAGGAATACTCTATATAGGAATAACCTCTATTTTGTTATAAAAAAAATCCGGTCCCAATTTGGGCCAGTTATAAATAGGAATAACCTCCCAAACGTTATTTGTTATACACTTTTCCAGTCCCACCTTTAGAAATTATGTCTCCATATAGTAATAATTATTATTTATATGTATATATTAAGAATTCAAACTAAATCATAAAATATAAAAAAAAAAAACTATTGAAATTATTTACGAGTTGGAAACCCAAACTACAACTTGAAATTATAAATATTTAGTATTCTCATTGATGTTTATATTTTTCCCATAAAACTCTTTCAATTATCTATATATTGAAAACCTAAACTCTAAATTGAAATTCTAAATATTTAATTTATTCCATTAATGTCTATTGTTATACATTATATATAAACCATGTATGTCTATGATAATCTTAACCAATTTCAAGTGGTATTATTTAAAATTTAAAATTATATGTGTTGAAAATTTTTATTATACCAAACTCTATTTAGTAATAACCTCCCAATTGTTACACAAATAGTTCGGTCCTAAGTGTATTCCTATATAGAGGTTTTACTGTATATATATAAAACAGAACGGTAATATTTTGAATTCAATTATTTTTATACATAATTTGATATCAACGGTAACATAACGGTAATATTTTATTTATACTATAAAATATCTCATTTAACCCATAATTATTCGTATGACTTCAAACTCCCCATGATTTATAATTTGACTTCATTCAAACTCCACATGATTGATAATTTGACTTCAAACTCTCCATAATTATTTGTATGAATTCAACCTCCCTATTATTGATAATTTAACTTCAAACTCCTCATTATTGGTAGTTTAACTTCAAACTTTCCTCTCTCTCTATATATATATATATATATATATATATATATATATATATATATATATATATAATAGGTAACAAACACTCATAATCTAAAATATCATTACTATCTCACCAAAATGTCTTCTGATAGTAGTGCAGAATACGACCAATGATACAAAATGCGATTGAAATGATTCAAAAGGATGATGAACTTGATCTTTATTTACTTCAACAAGTACAACAACAAGCCGACCACAATTCTGAACCTCGAAGGAGAATATATAAGACGTGATCGAGAAGCTGCTGCAGAACTACTGTATAATGACTACTTTGCTGATGAACCAGTTTATTCAGCTGAAGTTTTTCGCAGACGGTTTCGGATGAGTCGAAATTTGTTCCAACGTATAGTGGAAGACCTTGGAAATCACACAACATATTTCCAACAAATGGTCGATGCGGCAAAAAGAAGTGGCTTGTCTCCACTCCAAAAATGTACAGCAGCTATGCGCATACTTGCGTATAGATCTCCGGCTGATGCTTTTGATGAATACATAAAAATTAGTGAGTGCACAACATTAGAATGTGTGGAAAATTTTTGTCGTGCTATTATCGAGGTGTATGGGCCTGTGTATATGAGGAGGCCTAATGCTGCCGATGTACACCGTTTAATTCAGATACACGAGGAACATCATGGGTTCCCTAGGATGCTTGGCAGTCTTGACTGCATGCATTGGGCATGGAAGTATTGTCCAGTTGCATGGAAGGGGCAATATACCCGATGAGATTATGGATATCCAACAATCATGCTTGAAGCAGTCGCTTCAGTCGACCTTTGGATTTGGCACGCATATTTCGGTATTGCTGGGTCTAATAATGACCTTAATGTTTTGAGCAGATCCAATTTGTTCCAAGATAATTTAAAAGGAACAGCACCAACGGTTCAGTTTACTGTTAATAACAAGTCATATAATATGGGCTATTATCTAACTGATGGTATCTATCCCGAATAATGACCCGAAACGAATATGTTACAAACAAAGGCATGAGAGCGAACGGAAAGATGTTGAACGAGCATTCGGGGTACTTCAAACCCGATTTGCAATAGTACGTGGACCAGCACGTACTTGGCATAAAAAAAAACTCCACGACATTATGGATGCTTGTGTAATATTACATAACATGATTGTTGAAAATGAGAGGCACACTTACTCAAGAAACTTTCCAACTGATGAATTTTCTGAGCCCATAGTTTCTGATGACATTCAACATGGGCCTGTTCCGGATTTTGCTGCTTATCTCGCAAGGGATTTACAAATCCGCGATAGAAACATGCACAGTTAACTAAAATTGGATCTAGTTGAGCACATTTGGGAACGTTTCGGAATCACCGACATTACTACTTGAACGTCGGAAAATTTTACTCTTTCAATCATGTTTTCCTTTTAATTTAATGCATTTACCTTGTTCATTTTTTTCAAATGTATGTTTCCTTAATGTAATGCACTTTTGTTAATTACTAAAATCGATTAAAATTCAAAGAAAATAAATTATATTTACCTATTAATTTTTAAATCCAATTAAATAAATTATTCAGATTATATAAGTAAATTAATATTAAATATTGGTAGATTTTTATTTAATTAATATTAATTCATTAATGAATTTTATTATTATTATAAAATAGGTTAATTGATTAAAAGTAATGAAAATTAAATATTATATGACGTGTGTGGCCCGTGATTGTGACAAACCACTAGAGATGATTTTTTTTTGGAGTTGTTTTGTTGAGAGAGTTGTTAGAAATTGGTGAGGTAGAGTGGTTGGAGGGTGTGCAACCCTCCAACCACTAGAGTTGCTCTAATAGCTCTCTATTTGACTATGGATTGTAACCTTCTTAATTTATTGCAATCACCATAATAACAATATGAAAACAATAAATATAACATATTTTCCTAATAATTATATACCAAAGTGTGAAATGGAGAATGAAATTTACTTTTAATTTGACTATGAATTGTAATTTTTCTAATTTATTCCAATCACCATAATTATAATACGAAAACAATAAATATAACATATTTTTCTAATAGTTGTACACTAAAGTGTGAAATACGACATAAAATTTACCTTTTAATTTGACTATAAATTGTAACCTTCCTAATTTATTCCAATCACCATAATTACAATACGAAAATAATAATATACTTCCTCCGTTTCATATTACATGACTTTTTAGAGAGTTGTATAGAAATTAAGGATATTGTAAAAAAGACATTGTTGCCCCTTATTTATTGATTCTAATATTTATTTATTCTATAATAAACCCATTATTCTAATTAATTTTCATAAAACCGTGTTTTATAACAGAAAAAAAGATAACTTAACGTGTACTGATCATACAAAATATCATGTAATATAAAACAAAAAAAATATAAAGTCATGTAATACGAAACGGTGGTAGGAATATATTTTCCTAATAGTATATACCAAATCTGAAATGGGTAAAGTATCCCTTTATTTAGTTTTTAGACACTAAACTAAACTAGTATTAAATTCCAATAATTAGTCGCTGGCTTTGTCACTTTGCATCTCAGCCTCCACCTTTGACTAAAAAACAGGTCCGCTCCTCTTTCTCCCGGCGTAGTTGGTGGCTCGCTACACGGTTGGTGAGCACCAACAACTCCAAATAATCCCTATCTACAAATTGTAGATCCATCATCCTTCAATTCACAATTCACAATTCAAAAAATGGAAGTCAAAATCAATGAAACTACTCTAATCTCTCCTTCATCTCCTCCATTCAATCAAGACCATGTTCTCCCTCTTTCTCACCTCGATACCGATCGTAACATGAACGTTACCTTCCGTTACCTTCGCGTTTATCTTAACAACGGCGCCGACCATAAGCAGCAACCCTCCAATGTCATCGCCGCCGCTCTTTCCTCTGCTCTAGTCCACTACTATCCACTTGCCGGAACTCTCCGCCGCCGGGACACTGACAACCGCCTTGAGGTGTTCTGCTCTGGAGACAAAGGCGTGCCTCTCATTAATGGAACTGTTAACTGTACTCTTGAATCCCTCAACTACCTTGATGATCCGGATTACGATTTCGTGGAGCGGTTGGTGCCCGACCCGAACCAGGATGACGGGTTGATCAATCCGTGTATCCTTCAGATCACGGCGTTTGAGTGCGGTGGGTATACTTTAGGAGCTGCGCTTCACCACGCGTTGTGTGATGGGTTAGGTGCTACCCAGTTTTTTAATGTGATGGCCGAGTTGGCTCGCGGGGCAGACCGGATTTCGGTTGAACCTGTTTGGGATAGGACGAGTTTGCTGAGTCCGAGAGAGCCGCCCCGGTTTGAGGGAGCTGTGAAGGAGTTTCTGCGGTTAGAGAAAGGGTCTGAACCGTACGGACACGCAGGAAAGGTGGTTAGAGAATGTTTTAATGTGAAAGATGAGTCGCTGGATCGGTTCAAGAGTTTGCTGCTTGAGAAGAGTGGCTCTAATTTCACCACGTTTGAGGCTTTGGGTGCATTCTTGTGGAGAGCTAAGTAAGTCAACTTGGAAATTTTATCTTTATCTTTTACTTTTAAAATTGGAAATTTTGTAGTTAATCAAATTGGAAACATTTTGGCAAGTATCCTAGATTGACCGAATGCACACCAAAAATGGGGTTAGAATATCTAAAAATATAGAAAAACCAAATCCAATAGTTTTCGTATTGTATTTCAAAATTTTGGGAAGTTAAGAGTGATTTTCTAAATTTGGAGATAAATTATTCATTTCACAAATTTAGAGACTGATTATTATTTTAATAGATTGTTTGGTTGTTTTCTTTTTTTTAAATGAATTTGAGGTAAATATAATTATAATAGTAATAAAGATGTTGGATTAAAAAAAAAAAAAAAAAAGATGCTAGCTGAAATAGAATAAAGCAGTGAACATTTCTTTTTGTTAGAAAATAAAGCAAAAGCAATTGATTAGAGAAGAAATAGAAAATGAGGATAGAGAAATAGATAAATATGAATGGAGAAAGGGAAATAGAGAATCTACCTTTGAGGTTGACAGGGCATAGTTGCTGTTGCACCAGAATGCCTGAGAGTCACCTGGGCAGTAAAGCTGTAAATGAGTCCAGCCTCTCATGAGCGGTTTAGTGTTCCGCTCCAAGCTTGAGCACGGAGAAATTCTGTTCGAAAGCTCACGTTCGTAAGCAAACTTGCTTCAATTATTCTTTTAATAATAGTATTTTTTATAACAGTAAAATGGTAAAACATCGTAGTTTTGTAGATTTCAAAACTATGTAGCGTAGAATTGAGTTAAAAAAATCTAAATGAACATAATTAATAAGTTGTTCGCGAGCAAAGTTTATGAACAGAATTAACGAGTTCCTCGCGAGCAGTTGAACTGAGCATGGGCATGCCAAACTTCAGCTCAGTTCGGCTCGGCTCGATTACAACCCTGAAGAGGTGGTTACGCATTGTTTCAACCTTCCAATTTTATCAATTGCATCCCGATAGGTGAAGAAAGAGACTGGAGCCCTTTTTCTTCCGTGTAGTTAGGCCAAAACGTTATCCTTTTGACCTAGTTAGAACAAAAAATAAAATAAAATTATAACCGATCCGACTTAAAACGATGCCGTTTTGGCTTGAACTTTGACTTATTTTTGCAGCAAATAGTCAAAAGCTGGCTCCGCCATTGTTAATTAGTGAGTGGCATTTTCGGGTAGATTAGAGATCTATTTCTCAATTCATACTTCACACATTGATCAATTAGTGACCATTTAGATACGAGACAATGCTTCCCTTTTTAGGTCCATCTTCACACATGTATTATAATTAGATTGTATTCAAGTTGAAACAGTTTGTAACTTTATCATTTGATGTTAACAGGGTGAAAGCAGCAGGAATCAATGGTGATGAGATAGTGAAATTTACATATGCGATGAACATAAGGAGAATTTTAAAGCCAGCATTACCTTTCGGGTATTGGGGAAATGGTTGTGTTCCAATGTACGCACAACTTCTCGCCAAGGAACTACTAGACCAACCCATTTGGAAAACAGCCGAGGTGATTAAAAAGAGCAAAATGAATGCCTCCGACGAATATGTTCGTTCATTTATCGACTTCCAAGACGTGCATTTTGGTGATGGCATAACGGCAGGAAACCGAGTGAGTGGGTTCACAGATTGGAGACATTTAGGGCATTCAACTGTGGATTTTGGATGGGGTGGTCCAGTTACTGTTTTACCTCTGTCAAGAAAACTTCTTGGAAGTGTTGAGCCTTGCTTTTTCTTGCCTTATTCATCAGCTAATGCTGGGGAGAAAGATGGGTTTAAGGTGCTTATTACCTTGGAGGAAACTGCTCTTGGTGTTTTCAAAAAAGAGATGGAAAAATTTAGCAGCCAAGAATTTCTTTAGTTATGTTATAAGTTCCACTGTCTGGGCAAAAGGTTGGCTCAGCTTATGCAAGTTATTAACTGAATAAGACAAAGCCAATGACTATATGTTTATGCTATATTTATGGTATAAATATAGGCTGAGAAATTTCTCCTTGTAGGCTATCAAAATGAGCAAAACAAGGTAAAAAGAAGAAATAGTCACTCAAATCTGTAACTTGATCCGTAACTTGATTTTGGATAATTTTCATATTAAAGTTTGGGTATTGTTATATACCGCAACTTTTTTTCCATCCACCGCACCCTTTTGACATTTATGCCCATCTCATTTTATTTTTTTCAAAAACTCAATTTTTTTTTCTCTCTTTCTCTCCCAAGCCTAAAAACCCGAATTTGACGAAAATGGACCTGAGTATTCCCGAAGACCATGATTTCGAACACGAAGTAATTTTACGATATAAATTTAAATTAAAAATTCGTTTTTTAAATTTTGAATTTTTTTTTTTAAGGAATAAGCCTAAACGGATGCGCCGCTCCTTCCATCATCAGGTGGAAGCGCCACTCGTTCCACCTGATGGTGGAACGAGTGCGCCATGCTTTCCACCTGGCCGACGCCGTTGCCACCACGGTGGAACGAACAGTTCGTCCGTTCCGCCCATGGTGGCAACGGCGTCGGAGTTCCGTTTAGGCAAAAAAAAAAAAAACGGGTTCCGCCTCCGAATCGGAGGCGGAACCCGTGATTTCAGACACATTTTTTAAAAAAAAAACTTATCGGAAGATTCATTAAGCCTTTTCCCCTTCCTTCCTTTGGCGGCATGTCGTTTTAGGTCGGGTTTTATGAAAAGCTTCAAAAGCTAAAGAAGATTTGAGAGTTTTTGGTTATTGGTTTGAAATTGTGAGGAGGACATAAATGTCAAAAGGGTGCGGTGGAAAGTATAAACTTTGCGGTATATAGCAATTCACTAAGATCATCTCCAAGAGACTCCTAGTGAACTCTCTAAAAATAATATAAACAATTGACTCTTAATGATTTAAGAGTGGCTAAGATATATCATGTCCAACAATGCTCTTTATATTCACTCTTTATTTATTATTTTATTATTAAAATTATTATGTATTGTTACATTACCAATAGTGTGAGTAGAGAGACACATCAATAATAAATTATTAATAAAAACTGAAGTTAGGAGGCACTAAGAGGTGGAGAGAGGCTCTCTGGATGAAGAGACTCTTAGTGATTTGAGGAGCAACTAAGAGGCTGTTGGAGCTCATTTTTTATTCTTCCTCTTCAAATTTTAAGTTAAGAGCTAATTTAAGAGCCTGTTGGAGATGCTCTAAAGTTTTCATTTACCGGCAGATGGAAATTAATAATTTAACTTGACCCTACTTGAAAACAAGTGACCATCACTAACTCATCCCTTTCGTTTATTAAACGGGATATAATAAAATGGATAAGTTATAAAAAACATTTATAATAAATAAGATTTATCTCTCTAGCAATTTCAAAATATTTTTTTTTTATCTTTCTAGTGATAAATTGCCTAAATTTCAAATATCATTAATGAAATTTCAGTTATGAATATTATTTTTTTTATAGTAATGTTAATATTTCATTAAGTAGTAAAATTGCAAGTACAAGATGAGACCAGTAAGGCATAAAACCTCACATACATATAGGCTAAGCCTAATACATAGTCCACAAGGGCAAGAAAATTACTATTAAAAGCAAAAAGGGCCATCAAAGGCACATCGAACATAAACAACAGTTGAAACATATATTTATCACATCTCCAAATTCGCCGTAAAGCAAATGTAGACCAATCTTCAACATTTGAACCATTCTGAACCTTCGGATCTAAGTCATTTCTTTTGCAACCACGTAGATCCAGTGATCTACGGATAAGATCTACCGTTTCTGCTCTTGCTAAAACAGAAAAAGTTACAAAAATAAAGATTTTAGCCACCAGATGCAATTCCAACGGATCTAGAGATCTGATAAGATACATGATCCAACTAACAAGACCAACACAAACAAAAAGAAAAACAACTACAAAGACGAAAATCAAAGCAAAAAAATAAAAACGGTGGGAAGAGGAAGAAGGAACCTCCTCAACTAGACTGCAGCAAAGAGGAAGAGAGCTAACGGAAGATCGGCGGGTTGGGATGCGGCAAAGAAGAAAAAAGAAAAAAGAGAGAGTTATGAATATTGTTAGTTTCATTGCTGCGAGTAACAAATCACAAACATATGTAATGTGATTAAATTCTAAAAGTCCACTTAGAAATCTGTAATTCGACAAAAACAAGGTCAGGGGTATTGTTTAGCTAAACCGCTTCGTTACTTAAGTCCGTTCGAGCTAAAACTTGGGGATGAATACAACAGTAAATCAAAGCTAAGCTACAAGCTTAATGAATCAATAAAGTAGTGTGCTTTGTGATGTGTTTACTCTATTGATACTATGGTCGATGGGTGTACTACATGTCACCCATGATAGGTGAATATGCGCTCGAATACCGGGGCTTGATATCCCTCAAGACCACTAGGTCTGTGATTCACGGGATCAAGTGTGATTGTTGTAACAGGTGGATCCTTGACCAGGTCTTTTGAGACTTCTCGAGTCGGGTCCCTAATATGGAATCGTTTTGACCAGTTTTATTATGGTGGTGCCACGTCTTGTTTTTCCCAGGTGTTTGTTAGGATTTCGTAAGTACCATGTGTTGAGTTTATATTTGCTTCATATCAGATGTCCCCCCAGGTTTAATTTATCATTCTTTGGGATGAGAAAACATTGACTTCGATGAGCGTTGTACTTTCTAATTCCTGATAAGTTGAAGAAGGGAGATTGATCTTTGATAATTTTTAGGTTTTCTAAGAAATGGGAAACTGATAAGTAGGTTATGTGGGCTCCTGTCGGTTAATTTACCCATCACTTAGTTTGCTCATAAATTCAATTGCGAGAGCACATTTTATTTGTGCTTTTGGACGTCTTTCGAGTTGACAACGGTTCGTCTCTATTCATCATGTATCATATAGTTTCACGTTCTTTAAGGGGACGTTCTTGGAGCAGTTAATGCTCCCTAATCATTATTTATTAGTAATGATGATGCCCGCTTTTTCACTTACTTCTCGAGCAATATAAAAGGAGAAAGGGTGTAAGGTGAGCCTCTTTCTTTCCTTGTACATCTACTCTGTCTTTTGCTGTTTCTTGCAATTTCCTCTTTCTGGTGATTTTCCTTTTTAAGCATATGTAACTTTTGATCCTTCTTTTTAGGTTCTTTTCTAGTTAATGAATCCTAAGGAGCATAACCCTAATAAGCCTTTCGAGGCTAATAAGTCTGCTAGGAAGAAAGTAGTTGGTATGAGGAAGAAAACTTATCATTAGACTGAGGAGTAGCCCTCCACCCTGACTACCGAGAGATTGTGATTGCTTCTTGATGATCATCATGATTTACGAGGGATGGATGTGCACCTCCCACTCTCTTTTTACTGGTTGAACACTATTCGTCGTGATTACCTAAGTATTTACACCAAACATGTTGAGTTAGGACTGTGTTTTCCTCTTATGAGCAATGTAGTGGACATTCTTCAAGAATTTTCACTTTGCCCTTCTGAGATTTCTCCCATTTCTTAGGTGGAACTTCTGGCCTTTGCAAAGATTGCTTAGATATGGGCATTGAACTAAATGGGGCTATATTTCTCCGTCCCTAGAAGCTCAAACTGAGGGCCGTAGATGAACTGATTATTTAGGATATGCATAGGGGGCAGACCACTCTTGTATAAGAAGAAGGATATAACTTTAAAGGTCTCAAGGTGAAATGGTTTTTAGTCCTAATAAGGATGATGCAGACACTAGTTATTTTGATATTTTCCTATTCCGAGTGGATTGGAATCCATCTCCTAGAGATCATGATGTTCAGATAAAGGAAATGGAGCTTACTGAAATGGGAGTGTGAGGGCATGATTAAGATGCTCTAAGATGATATGCCTTATGTCTTGAGGAGCTCAAATGGGATGCTTCATGCCATTACCACGGTTGAGTATGCTAATCTTCGAGGTGAATTTCTTGTTTTTTTTATTTCTTTGATTTGTGTTGCAGGTCTTTATCATGTCTAATTCAGCTATTTTTGCTTATATGTTAGCGAGGATGGAGGGGGAGGTTGTTGTTGTGCCCGGGGTGTTCCTATCCTGAGGGAAAATGATCTGTTGAAGGATGATCCAACTCATGTTGTGGTGCTATCGGGGTCACCAAAAGGCCATTCCTCTCATAATAATGTTGCTTAGGCCAGATCTATTGGTGCAGGCATAGGTCACAGGGTTTGTTTCGGACTTGATGTGCCTTCTTCCAGTCGTGATGCAACTTTTTTATCTTCCATACCCTCTTTTCCTAATATGATGGGGGTCGTAATTGAACCTATGATTTTTGGTTATATGATGGAGGTTAGAGTTTATGTGTCCGAGGCAGAGGTTGTTGCTTGGAAACGTATTATGAAGCCAAGTGTTGAGGCTCTGGTTGAGGAAGGTGGGGTGGCCACCAAAGAAATTCATGTGGTTGCACTGTCTGATTCTGACACAGTGCAAAAGGATGTTTCTAGAGAGGTTCCATTAGGGACAATGCCTGATCCTCAAACTCCTTTGAGGGGCTTATTCGGAGGGTGTACTTGAGGCCCAAGTTCCTCAAGAGGGGAGATGAGATGGAGGTTTTCAGCGGGGCTTACTCCTAATGAGGTTGAACTTCAGGTTTTGGTCCGAGTTCGAGAGCTCAAGGTTACTCACAAGTGCTACAAGAGGAAGGTGCCTACCTCAGATGATGCTTCCTTCGGCCCTAAAAGGAAGAAAACTCGTTCTTCTAAGGTACCCCAAAATAAGGAAGCAGATGAGAGCTAGGAAAGTGGGCCATGACTATAGAGGAAGAAGCTCGGTTTGTGCAGTTTGACACTTCTGAGGTAAGGGGCTTTCCTTCTTTTTTTGTTTGTTCTTTTGTGCTTTTTGGGATTTTTCTAACCTCATTCTCTTTTAGCTTTGTGTTCAATGCTACGGTGGGTGATCATATTTGTCTAAGTGATCCTCAGATCTCCCACGACATTATTCGTCTTGCAATGATCCCTGGTGAGGGCAAAGTCACAGATCAATTAAAGAAGTCCCTCCTTCGCTCCTATTTGATCTTCAAAGTCGGATTTTTTCACCATATAACCCGACGGATTGTAGTTTCAGGCGCCTGGCCCACTCGGCATGTGTTGTGACCGCGACCAGTTTCCTCCACCCTATGGACCAGTACCCATGGTCCACTCTAGATCATGAGATACGTCAAGAGGAATAACCACGCTGATAAGTTGTTTGCCAAGTCATTGATGTGCCTGTTACCCGTGTTGCCAAGGTAATTGTCATTTGATTTGACTTATTCCCTTATGTTTCACAATCGTCACTTTATTCATATACCCGGTAATCTCTTCTGTTATCTCTAGCTTTTCTTTAGCCTCAGCCATTTGGATGGCATGTTCTTGTCACATAATGTTAATGACGTCGTGGACAGATCTCATGTTTTCTACCAGTCGTCAAGAGATTGCGCCTAAAAGCCTTTGTTGTTGGGAGTCTAAGGCCTTAACGTGTTCTCTGCCTGCCATTTCCAAATCCAAGTTCTGATCGGACTGAAATTGTCATCGTGTTTCTTCTTCCGTTGCAATCTGAACTTCGGCTGAAGGGATACACTGGAGGATGGAAGTTGGATGTACTACTTAATCAAGTCATTGTTATGTGTGTTCCATGCTCACCGCACTAATTTGATGTGGTTGAATCCTGAAAGTCCACTTGGCAACATGGAATTGGACATAAACAAGGTCAAAGGAAGGGGAAACGTTGTCCGACTAACCCACTCTAATGCTTAAGTCAGTTTGATATAAGAGTTGAGGATGAACACACAGGTAAATCAAAGCTAAGATGTAAGCTTAATGAATGAATAAAGTAGCGTACCTTAAGTTGTGATTACTCTATTTATACTCTGGTCGAGCTATAGAAGACGGTTATGAGTTTATGAGTAGGGTGTGCTACGTGTCACCCATTGATAGGTGAATGTACGTATGGATATCGGAGCTTGATATTCTTCCAGCCTACTAGGCATTGTGATTCACATGGTAATTGGATGTGATTGATATAACAGATGAATCATTGATCAGGTCTTTTGAGACTTCTGGAGTCGAGATCCCCTATATGTAATCATTTTGACCACTTTTATTATGGTGGTGTCATATGTTCTTTTCTTCAGATGCTGAAGCTTATATTCGTCTGATATTAATATGTATATACGATGAAAAAAATTAATTTAGAAAAATATACATATTGGGTTTTGTACATGTTGGATACAAATTCAAATATTCCATAGAATTTAAAATATACTTTACTAACGAACTGAATATACAATCACTTTGAAGGTACAAATGATATTTAGCCCTCTATTATTTACTACGTTTTTTCCAAAACGGCAGCTTGGATGACCGTATCAATTATCTTTAATTTGTTAGATTTTTTTCTTTTTGACTAAAATTAAGTAAACTGAATTGAATTAGATGTTACTGTACTGAATTCTTATGAAACTGAAATAATAATATAATCTCTTAAAAATAGCAATAATTAAAATAAAAAGATTATAAAAATAATAATGGGAGGTCATGGGTTCGAATCACATCCGGGTCTGGTGGAAATTTTTCTTTTTTCTTTAATGTAAGCGCATTGTGTGTAAATCTTTTAAAAAAAAATTAAAAAAATAATAATGAATTACTGAATTCAAATGCTACTCAACTCAATTGAATGTTGTTGTTAAACTAATTGAGTATTATCTTTATTTTATACTTTAAACTATCAATTTAACTTTCTTTTTGACTTTTTCACCATCCAACGGAATTGAAAAGCAGAGGTCTCCAGCTTAACACAGTAGATACGACTGAAATCTATCCTCTTATCCTCAACCCTGCACTACCAATAGAAAACCAAATGCGAATACAAATTACGTAATCGGCGTGACCCAAACAACCTGCTCAAAATTACTCGCACATGGCGTCAATTCTGGGAACTTCTTCCACTGCAATTTTGCGGTCTAGGCCCTTCTCTTCTTCCACACCCAAGCCTTCCATTCCTTCTCTCTCTTTAACCTCAGGTACATTTCTCAAGTAACTGTGCAAAAACCCAAATCCCTTTTTCGTCTCCAAACACAAATTTAAGCTTCAATTGTAGGGTTTGAATGCATTTGCTGTAGACCAGTTCGTGTTATATTCTAAATTCCGCGATGATGCTTTTGTGATGATACTTTTTTCGGTTAATTTTCAGGGCTGAGTTATGGGAGGAAGTACTATGGAGGAATTGGGATTCAGGGCAAGAAAGGGAGGTCTGAGTTCCTTGTTACCAATGTTGCTACTGATGTTAGCCCCACTCAGCAGGTACATGTTTTTCTACATTTAGAGACTATAAATTTTTGATTTACTGTTTATTTGATTGTTCTAGCTTTTTAGGAAGCATTGTCAATGTCTGTTGAAGACTTAATTTTACTTAGATTGATTAGAAAGGAATGCAATGAATTGCGAACTTTGTTTACGAGTGAATGTGCAGTTGTGCAAAGCAAGAAAGAACGAGTAGTTCTGATTTCTCAAATTAGGGGAATGACGGTCTTAATTTTATTTATAGGCCCAGCAAGCTGCTGCAAAGGAGAACCAGAGGCCAGTGTACCCATTTGCTGCAATTGTAGGACAGGATGAGATGAAACTATGCCTTTTGCTAAATGTGATTGATCCCAAGATTGGAGGTGTTATGATTATGGGGGATAGAGGAACAGGGAAGTCTACTACTGTTAGGTCTTTGGTTGATTTGCTTCCTGAAATTAAGGTAGTTTTCGGTGATCCATATAATTCAGACCCAGAAGATCCTGAATCTATGGGTGTAGAAGTCAGAGAGAGCATCCTAAAAGGGGACGAGCTTTCAGTTGTTCTTACCAAGATTAACATGGTTGATTTGCCACTGGGAGCTACAGAGGATAGAGTTTGTGGGACAATTGATATCGAAAAGGCTCTAACAGAGGGCATCAAGGCATTCGAGCCTGGCCTTCTTGCTAAAGCTAATAGAGGGATTCTGTATGTGGATGAAGTTAATCTTTTGGATGACCATTTGGTGGATGTTCTTTTAGATTCTGCTGCCTCGGGATGGAACACCGTGGAAAGAGAGGGCATTTCAATTTCACATCCTGCACGTTTTATTTTGATTGGCTCCGGCAATCCTGAAGAGGGCGAGCTCCGGCCACAGCTACTTGATAGATTTGGAATGCATGCACAGGTGGGAACTGTAAAAGATGCAGAGCTGAGAGTAAAAATAGTGGAAGAAAGAGCTCGTTTCGACAAAAACCCAAAGGAATTCCGTGTTACTTACTTGTCAGAGCAAGAGAAGCTCCAGGAACAAATTACGGCTGCCAGGAGTCGTCTTTCAGCAGTGCAGATAGATCATGATCTCAAGGTAAAAATATCCAAGGTTTGTGCAGAGCTGAATGTTGATGGATTGAGAGGAGATATTGTGACAAACAGAGCTGCCAAAGCTCTTGCTTCTCTGAAAGGTAGAGATAAAGTGACTCCAGAGGATATTGCTACTGTTATTCCCAATTGTTTAAGACACAGGCTAAGGAAAGATCCATTGGAGTCAATTGACTCAGGTTTGCTTGTCATTGAGAAATTCTATGAGGTTTTTAGTTGAAGATATCCCTTTCTGTTTGTCTTTTTTTCTGTTCTTCATCTCCTCATATTGCCTTTTTCTAGGTTTTTTTAATACTATGGAATTATAGACAGTTATTCCTTGCTTTTATTGAGGACATTGTACTAAATTGAAGAGAATGAATGGTATGCATTGTTGAAACTCTTATTGGAGATCTTTTATGAATCCACTCATAAGCAGGGAGAGCAATCGTTCAAGATGATTCAGTTAGGGTTATCACCTCCAAATCTCATTGTTTTCCCCCAGGCATTGCAAAACAACAAGATTGATTGCTACTTTTTTTATACATCCAACGTTTTTTTTTTCTTGCAATAGATTGTAGAACTTGTTGTAGCTCATCGTCATTAACAGAAACATAATTTCATATTGCGAGGATAATTTGACACCGAGGGAGAGGGAGTGTTTGTTTCAACATTTCGGAGCATACTTTTAGCATTTTATTTCAAACAATATAATTTAGTGTTTAAGTAGATCTAATTATCAATCATCTAATAACAAATAACTAACAACAAATAGCCGAATGAATGATTGCTTTCTTATATATGTACATTTTAATACTTAGACAGAACTATTAAAATGATGAAGGGACAAACTGCACAGAAAAATCACATACACGATTCATGAGCGTAGCTGGAAACTTTAGACAAGTATTGATGAAGTTCAATGCTTGGGACAAAATATGCTATTTATAGGTATCTTTGTGCTTCTCTGCAGAAAGGGAAATTCCAGCACTTGTTCATGTACAGAATACTTGTTATCACGGTGGATCTTGGTAGTGGGAGTGACAATTTTGTCATGATAATACGATTTACAAAGACAATCCGATTGATCCAATTATTATTTTTCTTAGATTTATATTGTATATAATCATATGGAACATACAAATAACGTGATTTTGACAGGATAACCCGATTTTGAAACTGAGAAGCAGTAAGAAAAACTAAAGCTTTGGTATATCCTTTGTTGAAGGAGTTCCAGCCCAAAAGGGAGGCCTCTGTTCTGAAAATGCAGGTGGTCTTTGATAGACAATTGATGCAGCCTTAATCAAGATTCCAGCTGTTAAAGCCCAAATTACATAGCTTCTGGTTCCTGATTCATAATCAAAGAAATGAAGAAGATATTTGTGTCCCATCCGTTGTTTCTCCTCTGCTCTGCGGTTCTCATCCTGCATTGCATTCACCATCAAAATCTATAAGATGAGCCAGTTATGAAAGCTTTCCAGAATTGGTTTGAAATTTAATCGATGAAAAACAGTAGAACCTTGAGAAACATTTCAAGTGGAACATCAAATATTGATTCTACTTCGTTGGCATTTGATATTGGATCAAAAGCTTTCTTGTCAAATAGTATTCCAACCACAGGAACTACTATTATGCCCCGCTGCAAATATAAGTGATGTCAATTTCTAACGCGACAACACAATTAATTGGGATTCCACTCGTGCTTATATAATAAAAATACTCCAACGTTCACCCTTTGTCTATATTCCTTGCATAACACACACTAGACAGGTATCATATCCATGGAATAAGATTCATTTCCAAGATGCTTTATATATTATACCGAATTCTATATAATACCGAAAAAAAAATAGACAATCAAACTCATTTCTCGATTCAATAGAACCCCAAAGAGGTGAATAGAATAATATCGAGTTAAGTGTCAAAATGGCTCCTGAAATTGGCAGACATGGTCATTTTAACCCTAATTGAAATTTAAGTACAAAACTCAGTTCCGAAATTGGAAAAACTTGATAAACTAGTCCAAATTTGACAAACTTTTAGGTATTAAAACCGATTTATTCTGAGCTAATTTGTCAATTTTTGACAACTTTAGAACTGAGTTGAACCTCAACTTCGATTTGAGCTAAAACTGATCATGACTCCAACTTCAATGACCGTTTTAATGCTTAATTCGAATATTATCCCAAATAAGGAGAAAGATATATATGTAAAAAATGGGTACAATTATGTCTATTCCTAATCCTAAATGGAATGTAACGAAAGAGAGATCTATACAGAACTCATTTTTGTTGAATTTACATGAGAGATAATCTCATGGAATATCTAAGATCATATATGACAGGATAACCCGTTTTGACATCCCTAATCCTTGATGCTTCATATCTAAGAAATTGAATTTGAAAGCATACCAAAGTGACAAATGGTTCAAGAACAGTAACAACATGAACATGAGAAGGATCTAGCCCAATCTCTTCTTTAGCCTCCCTAAGAGCAGTTTGTACATCATCAGCATCATCTTCCTCCCTTTTCCCACCGGGCAATGCAACCTCACCTGAATTCAGACATCATATTTTACTTGGGCAGAGAACTCATATTCCCAAAATTAACAATTAACACAAACTTAATAGAAAATTACCTGAGTGAGAGGACATTGTTGAGGAGCGCTGCGTGAGGATTACGCGCAGGTCGCCGTCATTGCCTTGGAAGATACAGATGAGAACTGCAGCTCTATTATTGGGTTTTGTAGATTCTGCACAATCCAATTCTTTACCAATTCCATTTATTGCTTTATCAGGAACTTCTTTTTGTTGCTGTTGTTGACCGATCAAGTTGTTTAGATGTTGAGGAGGTTTATAGAGGCGAAGCTGTTGAGCTAAAGATATGAGGTCTTCCGATTTCCTCCTCATGTTCATCGAATTGGTGGATTCAATCTGTTTTAGGGTTTCTTTTCTTGAAAAAATGAGGTTTTAAAGGCAACTTTAATTAACTGTTCTTTACTGGCTTTGTAGGCACCATTATTTTCCCTCTTCCAATCACATGTGTTCATAAAAGTTTGCGGAAACGGGTAAAGATGGAATCTTTCTATTCAATTTAATTCCATTGCTGAAATGCCAACAAAAAGGCTTCGAAATCAGCGATCAAGCTTAGCCTGTTCAAGCAAAATTTCCACTTGCTTCATGGAAGTGTTCTTAATTTGCTGTGAAACTTTTATCTGGCGGCTTATATTGGATTTTAGATCAAACATCTAATTTGTAAATTGTATGGCTGCTTTCCATTCTCATGATAGTACATATTTTTCTCTCTTTTTGTACAAGGTTCAAATTACGGACCTAACATAACCCAGAAGTGATTGAATTAACCTTTAACTATATGGACCGGGGTAAAAGAAAAATTACTCTTACCCATATCAAAACATACCATTTTGACCTGGACTAGCGTGGAGAAAAAAGAAATTCTCAATACTTCATTTGTTGGGATGCAATCAATACCCCGTGAATAAATATAAAAAGATGGGTAAGAATGGAATCACCCTTCTAAGAAGTGGTTCTCGATACCGAAGTGTGTGTCGACACTCCGTGTCTCTACCTCTAAACTCAGATAAAAGTCTCATTTTATGATTATATTATCTGGACTCAAAATTGCTCCATATATACTATTATCCGGATCAAAAATTGTTTCAAGATTGAAATGGAAAATAATTTCATCAATTCTTACGTTAGAAATATATATGCAGTCTCTAAGATACGTTAAGAGACAAATTTAGACATTATGCCTTTCTCTTTGAACAATTAGCTGTTCAAAGATAGATCAGGATAAGAAAGTACAGGAATAGCATAATGATTACAGTTTCATGATCTTGCTCAACCACTTAAAAAAAGACAAATTATAGAAATAAAACACAATGCTTTTTAAGTAACATTTAACTGAAAATGCAAGAATTACAAGGGGCATTAAACATTTCACTTTGTGACTAAACAAGCTCCTATGAGAAAACTAATTCTCATCTGATAGATAAGCAGCTCCAAATTCTTGCAAACTAAAAGAGCAGCACTGATGCAGAATTAGACATTATATACTCTGCATTCTCAAACTCCATTCCACAGAAGGAGTTACATGCTCTGACTACGTACTGATCATTCTGTTTCCGAACTTCTCAATAATTTTTGTGAAGAAATCACACTTCCCACAGGTACGGGCTGCGGTTTTTATTGCAGGTTGACTATTTAGAATACAACCCATCAAATTTTTTAAATCATTCTTCATGGGATTATAGTATCACCGTTTACGTCGCTAGGAAATCTGAATTTCGGATTCTGCTCCAGAAAAGCTGGTGGCTGCTGGTAGACTACTGAAGCGGCTCTAATTAAAATCCCCGCTGTTAAACCCCATATCAAATACTTCTTCTCCTCAGTTTCATAGTCAAATAAATGAACTAAAAACTTTTCTCCCATCCACTCTCTCTCCTCTACTCTTCGGTTTTCATCCTGAACCAAGCAGGCAATTATAATTTTCGTAAAAGGAAACATATACTTAAATCGTTAAAGTGTAAAAGACAAACCTTGATGAACATTTCCAATGGAGCATCAAACACTGCTTCAACTTCAGCGGGATTTGCCATGGGTTCGAATGCTTTCCTATCTCGTAATATGCCTATAACAGGAATTACTCTTAGGAGGTGCTGCAAAGAACCAACAATCACAAAAACCCAAATTAACATTTTCCCGGTTATGCCTTAACAGCATATCTGTAACCTAATGAACAATTTACATGCCATTTATAAGTAGTTTTTAAGAGAACTATGATGCTTATGCGGTCTCTGAGACAGTGTGCTGGGAACTCTACAATTATAGAATTTTTGGATGATGTGCAACATATTGTAAAATTTATCCACCAACATGCCAAAGAAATGAAATTATACACCAAAATCGGGTTAGTATAAGCTTGCTATATTAAGAAGGGATGAACTGTGTGAAACTCGATTAAGAGAAATCGCGCTATAAAGAAAGAACATATGAATTAGTTCATCACTCCTGGAGATTTTCTCATAAACAGATTCACACTGTATCATTCAGTTGAAATAGTGGAAAAGTTAAAAAGTTAAAAGATTTTATACCTTAGACAAAAAGGGTTCAAGAACGGTAACAACATCCACAAGTGAAGGATCCAAACCAATTTCCTCATTTGCCTCTCTAGTTGCTGTCTCAGCATCATCCTTATCACCCTCCTCTGCCTTTCCACCAGGCAATGAAACTTCACCTGCAGCCACAAACACTCATTTAATTCAATAACAATCACACCCGTGCCTCCTCAATCATCAACCGTAACAAGTAAATTTCCAATTCGTTTCAACTGCCAGGGATATAGTGCCCATTTGGTTCTACTTTCTGTAGCTCCTTTTTGTTTTTTCACTCCAAAAAGTAGAATACAAGGTGTTTGGTTATGATTCAGAAACAATTTATGATAGTTATTTCGGAAGGAAAATCAGTTAAAAACTATCAGCTACTAGCAATAGAAAACATTAAACAACTCAGTAAGTACGAACAGTTGAACCAAACATGCCCATAATCATATCAGGAAAGAAAGATTAAATGGAACCTCAAACCTTCATCCACAAATGGCAACAAAAGATTAATACATAGCTTATTTAAACTGGACTAAGTGAGGCCTCTCTAAGGTGAAATAATCTTCTTTGCCAAAAAAACAAGAAGTAAAAATAACTTTATCTTCTTTTCGCTCAGTCAGTTTCCTCAATTTTTGTAGCTATAACTAATCAAGCTCAACATTTTCTATCTATCTATCTATCTATCTATATGGTTCATCCATTGATTCAAGAAATTGACAAGGGATTTGATTTTTAAACCTTGATCATTAGCAAACAAAGGAAACATTTACCTAATTAGACCATTATGAAATTGTACAATTATTGATACATTAAAGCCTAAATTGGTTTTGAAAAGTTGGGGGAAAATCCCAGAAAAACAAAAACCAAACTCTAACTCACAATTGATGATAACTACTTTCTGCAAAATTCAAGAATTGAGATTGAAAATAAAACCAAAAATCTATTACTTGACTTGAAATAAACAAAAGGGAGGCTGAAAATTTCTAACCTGAGTGGGTAGATAATAGTGAAGACCTCTTAGTCAAAATGACACGAAAATCACCATGATCACCTTGAAAGATGCAGACCAAAACAGCAGCTCTTTTGGGTCTAAATCTTTCGGGGTCTTTAGGAAGTGGGGTTGCAGATTCTTGAAAACCAACCTGGGAAACAACTTTCCCTGCAGTTTCCTCAATTCTTTGCTCTTCAATTTCATCGGGTGAAGGCGATGGTGGCTTGTAGAGTCGGAGCTGCTGGGCTAAAGTGAGAAGCCTGTGTGATCCAGAAGAGTCCATGAGTGAAAAGAAGGGTGCTTTACAAAGCCGAGATGGTGAGAATTGCAGCCTGGTTCTAAAGCGAGATATCATCACATAGTAAGGGATTGATCATTGATTGAATAAAGATACCTTTTTTCTGTTTTTTGGTGGGGGTTGGGTTTTGCTGATTGATTCTGGCTTTCCGTTTTTTTTTTTCCTATCATAGGGCATGTACTCTACTCTAAGACGGTTACCAGGATAAATGGCCGACACAGAGATTAAAAAAAAAAAAAAAAAAAATTTATTATTCCATATTTATTTCAGAGATAGGATGATGAAATGATGGAGGATTTATCCCTGATTGTAATAGTTAATTGTAGGGTTGTTTTTAACCTTTTAGAGGTTGGAGCAAGATGATAAATTTGTACTCTTTAGATATATATTCTATTTTTTTTAGTTGGAGATTAGATAATTTTTATTATTATTATAAGTAATAAGATACAAATTTAATAATATGATTATTAGGAGAGAGCACCTAGCATTCATGTATAAAATAGTGCAATTTTAAACCTAACGTTTATCAATTGGTACACTTTTAAGCTTAATTGATGAAAATGAGGTTTTTTATATCTAATTTTTTGTTTTATCCTCGTTCCAATTTCCACCGTTCTGGTCACTCAATACATTTTATGTTAATGAAAAACTCATTTTTAATCAACTAGGCTTGAAATTGCATCAAGTCATAAACATTGTTTAAGATTGTAATGTTTTCTACACGAAAGTTAAATTAGTAGTGCAGTAGTAACGAATATACAAACTAGAATTATTTATGTAATAAAATAATGAGTATCTATGTCATGTAAAATTCAAAGAAGTAAATAAGTATATTATTTTTCATATTGAATATATATATAGATATTTAAATTTAAGGAAAAAAATTGAAATTGGATAATAATATTTTTTTTTAGAAAAAAATAGATAATTATTTTTTTATTGAATAATAAAATGAGAAGAAGGTTAGACAAATTAAATTTAGAATGATGAGACAATTTCTTATACCAACTGAATCAATCAATTCTAATATTACATGCGTATTTCTTTTTTATATGTAAAATATACAAATATTTTTTGGCCTTACTATTATGGGTCATGGGCGCTCAATTCATAACCCAAAGTCGGCCCTGGTTAACGGAGTGGTATAAAAAGATGAGATAAACTCCTATAATTTTAACGAGATGGAAAGTCAATTTTATCATTCAAATCAATATTATGTAACTTAAGTAGGGTTAATACAGTAAAATATGTATTATTTTATATCTATTTCTATTCCACAAAACAAATATGGAATAATAATTCTCAACTATCTTATTTTTATCTTACCAAACCTTTTATTCTTATACATATCCTAGTATTTATCCTTATTCGTATCCTCATCAAATACCAAACGCCATCTAAACAGGAATATAAGGTGACTTTGGACCCGTTTGTTTTACTTATTGTTTGTGGTTGCTATTTGCTGTTTGCTGTTACGATTTGCTGTTTGCTGTTAGAAAATGCTATTTTTTCAAAAAGCGAAGATTCTCTGCTTTTGTAAAAAAACTACTTTTCAAGTGTAAAAGGCAAATATGAGATCCCTAACCAAACGTTTAAAATTCTCCATTTTGGAGTGAAAATGCAAACATGAGCATGAAAATAAGCAACCAAACACCCCCAAAGCTTTAGGAAATGAGAAGGGAAAGATGATATTTCATTCATTTTGTTGTTGTTTATTTTACTAAAACAAAAGTTCCGTTTACCTTTTTGAGTTTTAGGTTCACCTCGAACTCTTCTAATCTAATTACTCAACCTCTTACAGGGTGTTTGTTACGAGGATAAATGGGTTGAGCTAGGGATAAAAAAAAATCATCTCGTGTTTGTTTTAGAGATAAAGGAGAGATAAGCGTCTCATCCCTCAAATGTTATACCTAATGGGATAGAATAAGGAGGTGAAATAAGCACCTACAATCTAAATGAGATGGAAAAGTCCATTTTATCCCTCAAATCAATAGTATATAACTTAAATTGAGTTAATATAGTAAAATGTACTCCATGACTACAGGTAGTTTCCAGCCCCCTGTTTTCACAAAATTTGATGTTGTGGTGGTTTTAGCTCCCCTGTCTCCAAGAAATTTTGATGGGAGTATTGAATTAGCAACCCAAAAATGGGCACAGGTCCTATTAGATCCTCTTTAAATCCAAAATTCTAATTTCTTTTAGCCATTTTAGGCTCTCTCTAAATCCAAAATTCTAATTTTTTTTTTGCCTGTTAGGCCCTCTCTTTAAATTCAAATTTCTAGATTTGTTTAGCTTGTTAGGCCCTCTTCCCTAAATCCGATTTTTTCTATTAGACACCATTTTTTTACATGTTAAGAATCTTAAACACAATGTAGCTTAATTTTGAGAAATTTTATATTGGTACTTAAAAATTGGTTCTTGACCACTCAGATTATAACACGTATATGTACGAAAAAATTTGAACAAGTTCGATTTAGCAAAAAAAAAAAAAATACACACGCACGTGTAAAATCGGTCCCTCCAACCAACCAATCATGTATTCGTCATTGTTCACAGTTCTAGTTGATTATCTCCTTTGAACCAAACAACCACAAAGAGAATCATGGGGTATACAATTCCATTTTTGGAACGAACCAAGCAAATATGGAGAATTCAGGGTTATTCCTTTCCGTTCTCTTTGTTTCTCTTTCTGGATTTCTTTCTGTTACCACTGTGTGAACCAAACTCCTCTTAATAAAAATATCTAAATAGTGTATACAAGCCTGCAAATCAAAGCCTACAGACTACTTAATATTTTTTCCCGGCATAACACCTATTTGGCACTTTGCTAAAGCTTCGAAGTCAATCAGGTACTTGAACTAAACAAAAATTATCAATTGAGTCTTCATTCTAAACACAAATCACCAATCGAATCCTCGTTGAAAATCATTCAATTGAACAGTTTCAGACCATCTTCTCCAAACTCATTTTGTGTCAACACAATTATCAATACATTTTATGTCAAATAATCATAGTTTCTGATTTTAGAATAGGACAATGACTCAATTGATGATTTTTGCTTAGTTTAAAGATTTAATTGATGATTTTAATAATTTAAGATTTTAATTGATTTTGAAATTTTAATTTAAGGGATTAAATGGGTTTTTTTTATTGTAAGTGATTTTTTTAATACTCAGTGAAATCCGGATACAGGAGGCTCGAGGATGGGAGATTTAGAGAAGTTGGGGTGAAAGGATGGAGTCGAATCTGGGAATTAATTGTTCCACCAAAAATTAGGATGTTCGTTTGGAGGTTATGTGTGAAAATGCTACCTACACGAGTCCGTTTGATGCAAAGAAATATCCCAACAGCAATCGACTGTGTTATTTGTGGTTCAGACGCTGAACACGAGTGGCATTTATTCTCGGGGTGCCAATTTGCGAGGTCGTGCTGGCTGCGATCGAATTTTGTGGCTCTGGAAGAGAACTGGGATTGGGTTGAGGATTGTACTCTAAATATGCTAGAAACCGATAGCATTGAGACTGCAAGTGAAAAATCAACAATTTTGTGGGCTATTTGGACTTACCGTAATTCGAAACTCTGGACTGGCAAGGCAGAGAGTGTGGATGGCGTGATGGAGAGGGATGAGCGTGTTGTTGCAGAATGGCGAGAAGCACAAGTTAAGGCACATCAGCCTCAGCAAGAAACCAGAGAACCTGCGAGAGCCCGCTGGACACCACCACGTACAGGAAATCTAAAATGCAATGTCGATGCCTCAGTGTCTGCAAGATCAGTAGAGTTTGGAGCGGGAGCGGTTTTAAGAGGAAGTTTGGGAGAATTCTTGTTTTGCTTCAGCTGCGTCAAGCAAGGTCCGTCTGCCCTGTTAGCTGAAGCTCTAGCTTTGTGGGAAGCTATCCAATGGGTGAATAGCCTAGCTCTGCACAATGTCGAGTTTGAGACTGATTCGAGGAATTTGATACACAAAATTAAGTCTGGTTCAGTCGAAAATACAGAATTAGGAGTGGTGGAGATATTCGGTTACTAATGTTAGAACGCCAAGATTATTCAATGGCTTATGTCCCTAGGTTAGCGAATGGTGTGGCTCATGCCATGACTCGTCACGCCCGTTCCAACGCTAATCATTTCAGTGATTCATCAATTCCGATTATTTTACATTCAGCAATCTGTAATGATTCTTTGATTCTTTAATAAAGTTTTATTTTCTCTTCAAAAAAAATAAAAAATAATTTCGTCCTCAACAATAAAAATATTAATATGTTTCTAATTTATTTTCTGATACATTGATAGGGCTGTAAAGATCCGAACCGTTTATAAGTAGTTTGACATTTGGTTAGATTTATAACGAGCGAAGTTGGAGTATGGTTTTAAGTTTTGGTTCTTAAGGGAGTTTGAGCATGGTGGAACTCGGTTTAAATTTTTTGACACGAACAAGCTGGTGAACAAAACAAATTCAATTATAATAATCATGAATAGACTCGTAAAAAATGGCCCAGTTATTTTTTTTAACAATAACACTTTTATGAAGGGAGAAAATGTAAAACTATTTTTTTTTTAAATTTCAAAACTACATAGTTTATAAAATAATAAATAATTTATTGACGAATAAAAATTATAAATAAAATTAATAAAATACTCACGAACAATGCTCGAACAATAAATGAATTGCTCACAAACCATTTACAATCAAATAATTTTCTTCATAAACCGATTTAATCGAGCTCGAAGCACAAATTGTCATTTTCTAACTAGCCGCTAAAAAAAACTGTTTATGCTTGTGTTTAGAAATAAACTGTGCAATCATAATGAGAAGAATAATGGACATTTAATGTATAAAAGGGAATAAAGGTTGGGGTTGGCAACGGTTGTGGAAACTTATGGAACTTTCGGTGGATAAGTATTAGTAGTAATTAATTTCCTTTTCGAAAAAAAGTACAGTTTTTTTTTATATAGGAAAAAAATACAGTATTAAGGCTTTGTTTATTTGTTAAGAATATTTTCTGATTTCGAATATTTGTTTTTTTTATAGAAATTGGAACGAGATAGAATTTGGACGGGGTGAACACCCATAACTTAAGAAGTTACAAACCCACAATATATTAAAAAAGAAAAAAGTGAGTGTTTGAATAAGAGAAGATGAATGAGAATAAACAAAAAGAATGGAAGGAGAAAAGATAGAAAAAGTGAAGAAAAACGCAAATGTGAAATACTAAAAATGCAATCATTGATAAACCTGTGTCAAAAAACATGAGCTGAAGGCCACCAATTGATCACTGAGGAAGATACTTCAAACTTTGTCAATGCATCAGCAACTCTATTTCCTAAAGATGTGTGAAAAGAGAATGTTCATCCTTAAGCAAATACTGAGACAATACAACCACTCTTGTCGAATACTCCAAGAAACATCCATGCAATGATGTCTAAACAGATTAACTACGTACATTGCGTCTGACTCAACCCAAACATAAGTCGGAAATCAAATCACTCACTAGAAACATTTATAGAAGAACGAGAAAAACATTTTCTAAGCTTTTAAAATCTTCTCTATTCATTTTTATTTTAAAAAAAACAATAATTATCCATTAATTCTTTTCATTTTCAATATAATAAAAATAAAAAATAACTTTTTAATTTTTTAATATAAAATTTCGTTATCCAATATTAAGTATTGATAAATAAAAGGGACTTAAATTATTGGATTGTTTTTCTTTTTAATTAAAAGTTATTGGATTAATTTCTAAAGGTGGAGATTGAGCTTTTTTTTTTATTTATTATTTTTTTTTTTTTTTGATAAAAGCGTCATATTTCATTCCATAAAATCATAAAGTACAAATACAACACAATAAAACTTCCAACCCATACAGGCTATAGCCAGTATAAGATCCACAAAGGGAAGAAAATAGACTACAAAGAGCAAGATAAAGACTACAAAGAGCAATAAAAAACCACAAAGGGTACAAATACAACAAAATAGAAATCATATACTTCTCGGAAGTCGAATCCCATTGAAAAACAGCTGTAATCCATTCTTCATCATCTAGCCTCTTCCGGACATTCGGAGATTGAGCTTTAAGATAGGGTCGTAAACCTTATTATTTCTGCAAAAGCATAGGTTTAACAAAATTTAAAATCATAAATGCCAATCACATTACATTTTCCATTTCTCACCACATGTTTACACTATTTTACTACAATTTATTCGAATATGTTATTGAATTTTTTTAATAATAAAATTGATGAATTTGAAATAAAATTTACCTCATTATAAGGTATGAAGATTATGCTACAACATTCCTATCCCAGTTCTCCATTAAAATCCCGCAAAATCAATTCTATTAAGTAAAGAGATCTCTTTTAAACCACGCCAACAATTAGTTAGCAGATTGTAAAAGGAAAGAGTTAATGGAGATAAATAAGAGTAATGGAAGGTTAAATATCACATTAACCTTTGTTTGTGAGTTGTTTTTAGAGAGTAAATAATGGTTAATGGAAGTTAAATGTTTATTTCCTTCTACCTCAAACTCTGACCTCCAAATTGTGGAAAATTCATTAAAAAAATTTATCTCTGCATATTTAAACTTTCAAACGAAATTAAACTTTTAACCTCATTTACATTCTATAAACTCAAACAAGATTAATTTTTAATTTTCATTTCTATCACTTCCCTTTCTTTTCCATTACCTCACTCTCTAACAAAGGCTAAAAGGGTGAAGATCTAAAGCAGTAGATACAAAACAATTAAGGGTAACAATGGGAAAATGTGTAACCATTGATCCGTAACCATGCCCGATCGAACCGTATAATATGTAATCGTGTCTCTAAAGCCCCTAAAAAAGCCATTCTAAGTAAGGATGAAGCCCATTCTCATTATAAGGCCTAACGAGATCATTAAAGTCCTCAATGACGCAGCAAGGCAAAAACTTCAAAGAGCGGATAAAAATTCCACATTACATGACGCAGAGCACAACCTGGGGAGCCGTAGAAACATGTGCAACGCCATTGAGGAAAGTCTTCCCCACTAAATACCATGTCAATGTGATTTTTAGAGTAACCAATAACATTAACCCATTTCGAAAGTTGGATACTCAATTGTTGTCAAAACATAAAAATTGAATCCTCAATCCACAAAAGGGGACAAAATCAAAATGTTGTTTATTAAAAATTAAAAGAACAGCACACTGAAAGGGCAACAAAACTTCAAAAAGTAATGCAAAACTGTCTAAAGAGAACATAGATGTAATGATACTAATTTATGCACTAAGCCTTATCAGCTTTGGCAGCAGTTGCAGCAGCTTGTCCACGAAGACGACCAGTCCTCCTAGCAGCAATGAGACCAACCTTTTGGCCGGGTGGTGCATCACGACGAACAGTACTAGCATGCCCAATATGCTGGTGGTTACCACCACCATGAGGATGCTCCACTGGATTCATAGCAACACCACGAACCTTGGGCCAGCAGTTTCTCTTCACTCTGTATTTGTGGTATGCATTTCCTGCCTTTAACATAGGCTTCTCTGTTCTTCCTCCACCAGCTACTTGACCAACCATAGCTCTGCAACCACTTGGTACAATTTTCTTCGCTCCAGAAGGAAGCTTGATTCTGGGAAACAGAATTCAGAGACATAACCAAACAATTAATGAAGTAAGAAACTGCGAATACTTGTACTCAGAGATATTAAATCAGACCCTGTAAATATTTCAGAGGGTAGACACTAGGCAAAAGAGTTTATATACATACTGCCCTTTTCAACAAGGAAGCTTCAAAAATTATTCATGAGCCCTAATAACTTACTACCGAACCTACTTCATGGCTATGCAATTGCACGAGTCAATGATCTAAAAGAAAAAAGTTAATGCAATTGAAACACGCTTTCAAACAATCTACCAAGTAACCCCATAAAAACCAGTACCAAAATTTCAAAGGAATAGTGGAAACTCTCAAACGAAATTAAACGCCCAAACAATGTTAATTTTTAAATTTCATTTCCATTGATTCACTTTCAATCCCATCACCTCCAAAACTTCCAAACAAATGCTAAATGATTTTGCCCAGCTAACAAAAAAATATTGTCAAATATCAATAATAAGAATGAACAACACAAAAACCACACGAACTCAATTCAAGATCATCATACTCCTACATATCCAAATTAAACTCTACAGTAAGAACAAAGGGAAACTTATAGTTGGAAGCAAACACAAATCAAAAGCTCAAAGCAAAATTCACAGTTAAAAGAAAACAGAGAAAACTTGAATACCTGCTTGTTCCATTATCAGGATTATGACTAACAACAATAGCATAATCCCCAGAGCATCTAGCGAAGGATCCTCTATCACCGACATGGTGCTCAACATTGCAGACGACAGCTCCTTCTGGGATAGATCTCAAAGGAAGAACATTCCCGACCATCAAATTGGCCTTCTTTCCACAGTAGACGAATTGACCAGTATACATTCCTTCAGCAGCAATGAAAAGCTCCTTCTGGTGCTTGTATCGGAATGGATGGCGGAAAGTGACACGGGCCAACGGGGCTCCACGACCAGGATCGTGAATGATTTCGGTAATCACCCCCTTCAGATATCCATTTCGCTCACCGAAGTCGAGGGAGCGGAATCGGGCGGGACCTTTCCGGTGGTGAGTATGGGACTTGAAAACGGAGCCGGCACCCTTACGTTGGGCACGGATGACTCTACCCATTTCGGCGGTAAGGGAAGGGGAAGGGGAAGGGGGAAGGGGGAAGTGAGAGGGTAGTAGGGTTAGGGTTTTAAGAGTTTAGGGAATAGAAGATGATTCATCTACCACCGTTGATCTCATCCCCTCGATGGAAAATTAGAGATGACCTATTGAGAGAATGATCCTATATGGGCCTGCAGGCCCAACTAATAGAAGAAGGATGTACAATGTACATGTTGTAAAGTCTTTCTACAATCTAAACTGTTTCTTCCCTTTAATTAATACTAATAAACTAAGTACTAATTTATTGTCAGTTAACTATAATTTTAACAAATAAAAAATAAATTCAATAATTCTAAAAAAAAAATTTAATAAATTCAATAAAAATTTAATAAAATGATAAAAGATAAATTTATGGGATGGTTAACTGTAATAAATCCAAATTAAAGTGTAAAATTTTATTGTTATTTTTTTTTTTTTATCAAACTTAGACTAAAACGACATCGTTGCTTGAGCTAAAGGAAAAAAAAAATCATAATTCTTTATCTATTGAGGTGTAATCAACATCTCACAAATACTTCTAGGTGTAAATGTCATCTCGTGCCACCTTCTCTATATTTTATATTCGGGTAAGAGTTTTGTTTTATGGAACTATTAAGAATGACTTTATATGGGTCTACATGCCTAACTGATAGAAAAAGAATCACCGTAAAAAAACGTGAATATTGTGAAGCCTTTCTACTACTCATATTGTGAAATAAAAAATAAGTTCACAAGTTTTTATCTGATTGCTTGTTTATGGTCCGAGCTATTCAGCATCAGGAGTCTAATTTGTCTTACCTTTCGGATGTTGTTAGTGAGTGGTGTGTTCTGTTTCGAGATTTGAACTTTTTTTTTCCATCTCTTTTGTAAAACCTTTAGTGAATTTGATAACACATATGTTAGCAAAAGTCGTCACTGCTAGACCTGTTCGTGGTGAGTGGATATGTCTACCATTTTTTTTTATCTATGTGTTATACTCTAATTTGAGTTAATACAACTTTTTTTTCAAAAGAAAAAGAAAACTTTAGGATAGGGATCCAAAACTTATTGGTGCAAAAGCATTTGTTATTTTAGATGGAGTAAATAATTTATTAGTGTTTTGGAGATTTACCTAATAATAGCTATATTATCAAAAAAAATATTGTAAGGTCTTTAAATTTTATAGGCGTGAATACTTTAGTGTAAACTTGACATTATTTGGCCAACAGAACATATTATGAGGGAAAGTATTGCGTGAAAAATTAATTAGAGTCTACTTAGTTTATCTACTTTTTGTTTTCAACTATAAAAGGCAAATAGGAAGTTTCAAATCAAACACCTAAAACTCTCTGTTAGTTTTTTTTTTTTTTGGTAGGAACAGGAAAGAAAACAAAAACCAAAAAAACCAAAGCAATTAACCTCGGATCAGCCTAGGGAAGCTAACCCCCATTGCATCTTCCAAAAGAAGAGAAGATAAATAGTCAGGAGGAGAAGATAAGGTTGTGACGCCCAACATCCGCTCATGCCCATCAGCCGCCAAACGATCCGCAACCATGTTTTGCTCTCTGAAGATATGGCTGAAACTGATGAAGTCAAAGGAAGAACAAAGCCTTCTAATGCCTTTGATTAAATTACGGCTATTTAGACAAATAGCATTCTTATCGGAAATCATTTTGATGGCCTCGAGGTTGTCAGATTTTACAAGCAATTTATTTAACCCCATACCCTTGGCCAACCTTAGGCCAAAAAAAATCCACCAAAGCTCTTCCGAAAAGGAAGAACTCATGCCTAAATTATGAACAAACCCAGACAGCCAAGCACCCCCATCATCCCTCTGTTAGTTTTTGTTAAATACACGATAAAAAGTTCTACTAGTCAAGAATATATATATTAAGTTATATTAAAAATTAAAGAAGTTAACTGTTCAGCTTCATTGATGAGGACCGAAAATAATATTTGCAACCTATATTCTTCGGTTCTCACTTAAAGTCTGAGAATAAGTTTGAAAAGCTAAGAATAAAAAGCAGAAAACAAAAATAGATTATGAACATTCATTGGAAAGAGATTGACAAAGAAAATTGTGGAAAAAAAATAATACATAATGAATTTTTTTACAAAGCAAGGTACGTAACATTTGAAAACATCAAAATGGATAAAGAAATTAAATTGTTAAATTGTAATACATTTTTGCTAACACAGAGACTAACTATTATAATAAATGTATGTTTGTTTCCATTTTTCGAAACAACTTTTTGTCTTTTAATTTTAAATAGAAGATAAAAAAAATATTTGGTAAAATTTCGAAACACTTTTGTAAGCAACAACAAACACTAAAGACAGATGAACCAGACTCTAAGTAAAAATTATTCATAGTATCATGTTCAGTTTAAAATTTAAGACCATAAATGCCCAGCTCATTGCATTTTCCATTTTAACCATATTTTTACAATTATTCAATTCTGTTAAGTAGATTGAATTGAAATTATCAATAATAAAATTCAAAATGAAGGTTGGAAATTGGAGAAAAAGCACTTACTGATTTGATAAAATCTATGATGCACGGAAATGGAAACTGGAAACGGAAACAGATACCGCTAAACGTTATTTCTAAGAAAAATTAGCTAGAAAACGACAATGGAAACAGAAAAGAAACGGATAAGAAACGTGGAAACGCTGATGAAAAAGAGTTTTCGTGCAACATAGGATAAAATAATAATAAGGCAATACTTATTGTACATATTACATATATCAACAATGGAAAGCAACCTGTTCAAAGACAATGAAACAGAACGGAACCAACACATTCTAAAGCTAAGCAACAACTCCAATTTGTCTATTTACATTATAAATACAAAGATTTTCCAGAAAAGAAAAACAAAGCTTTAATCTTTTGTGCAAGTGGAAAAAAAGAGCAAAAAAATAAATATAATTCAGTGCAGAACCCGAGAGCTGCTCTTTTGTTCAGTTCAGTTCTGTATGCTAAAGCATATCACTACCACAGAACAGAACTCACCTTGTGCACAATCTGAAACTACTTGCACAGCAAATATAAAAGAAGTCCCCCTTCTTTATCTTGAATTACAAGAAACTGAATTATGCTTTTCAAAATACGTAACTGTGAGCGAATAAGTTACTAACTGTTTGCTGTTTGAGTCGGTTCTTGTTCTTTAGTATTGGCCTCCATCATAGCACCTTTTACGACTGGGGGATAAGATAATCTTCGGGCCTTCGCAGTTCCTTTCCCATTGGACAAAGGTAGTTTAGATGAATTTGGTGTTTTAGCAGTTGGTGAACTGTTGGTGCTTTTACCACCTTTTTTTGCCTGCTTATGCTGAACCTGTTTCGGACTAATGGAGCGAGGAGCAGGGACTTGGATTTCCCATGGACGAGCAGCAATCCAACGTTCCTTCCAGCTCCAACCCCAATTTGCTTTGCCAAATTCATAATTTACCAATCCAAGGTACTGGCTCGAGTTGGCCCTCCACTGTAATTCAAGCAATTTTATTCAGTTTGAGCCTAATGATAATCACAGAGTTATCTAATGAGGTATAAAGCACAAAAATGAGGGAATGACCTGATGAGAAAAGGCGTATGCCATTGCTCGTTCTCGCTTAACAGCTGCTTCTTCTCTCTGATGTATCCTTGCAAGAGTTTCCTCCATTGTTTCAGAGCCACCAGACCATTCCAACTGTCAATGACTAGAAGAGTTTAATAAAAGAGAGATATATCAACGGCAACGGCTGGTTTCCACATCCTTTTAGTTCAACTCTATGTCAACACAAAATATTATTCCATTGGACATGAAATCTTTCAATATTATGAAATAATCTAACCTCTAGATCATGAATTTTTGCCTCGAGTTTTAGTTGATTCTCTAATTTCTTCTGTCTTAACCGGTCTTCTGTTACCATACATTGTCGGCGAGCTCTAATTTGGGATTGTATGTTGCTCCAAGAATGCAAATGGTTCAATGTGGTTGTAGCTTGCTTTTTAACAGAATAGTTCTGGGATAAGTCCCGTAATCTCATAGCTCCTTTCAGACGGCGTAAAGCCTTTCTGGCCTGTGTCACAAGGAACAATTTAGCCATTATTCTAAATAAAAGTGTGCATCACACTGAAAACATATACATAAGGAGGTTCAAACATCAAATCTAAGCATCATCAAGTTATGAAGTTAGATGCAGATAATAACTGATACACTATTTAACATGAACAATTGTATCGCTTCCACGGAAGAAAGTTTGACACTACTGACATGAAAATAACCCAACACACATACCACGTAAGCCCTAAACGCAGTTTGAATCCGTGTGGCAGCTAAGTCCTCAACTGGAATGCCAAGAATTATTGCATTGTTATTGATAGAACTAACAGATTCTTTGCTACCCCGGTTCTTTGATTTGAAGCCCTTCGATTTTGCAGAACGTGAAGACCCCTGTCTCAAATTGCAGAATACAAGAGATTACGTTTAGGAGATACGAAGAATTTCATTAGGCATTAACCTTAATAACTAGACAACATTCAACTACCCACGACGAGACCTGGGTTCATCAATGAGTAGCTATTTATTCAAGTATAAAATTTTATTGTCATCATAGAGTCCTTTTTAACAAGGCAAATTAAACAAGAGGCATAGCAAATTAAGCAAGAGGATTCAATACCTTCACTTGTTTTGAACCATGAACTTTCACCTTCTTCAAGCTAATGATTGTTTTAAACCAATCACCAGAACCCATTTCTAATGCCCAATGCTTTTATTCAATTCAACATAAACCTGCTACAATTTTCAAGTTAAATTCAAAAAAAACACCAGAAGTCTGCACATATTCAAAACGATACAAACACACCTAAAAATTAAAGCTCTCAATAATTTTCCCCCATTTTCTCAGAAACCAAACAAATTCTCATTGCTAAAAATTGGTCTATAATCTATACACCTAATTCGCCTTTCTCCCTGTAATCCCCAATTTGAAAAACCCTAAGATCTATCTCCCCCTATCTCTTACTCAAATCAAAATGGAGGTCAAACAAAGTGAAGCAGACATGTAAAGCGTTGACCAAAAAGAAAATTGCAAAATCTGGGTAACGATAAAGACATACCAGAGGAGGGAGTAGCAGAGGGTCCTGAGTAAGGACTTTTGGGGAAGGAAATGGAGCAGTCAAGATGAAGAAAGAAAAAAGGTGGCGACCATTGTACTTGTAGTGAAGGAGAAGCAAACCCCCAAAAGAGAATAAAAGGTGGGTGTGGAAATCTGGATCGCCATGGCCCATCTACCAGCTTTTTCTCCTTCAATATACACGAAGAACCAAGTTATCACACTGTGTCATTAGATTAAATATTGTTTATGCCTAATTAAACTAATATTATCAGTGACTCGACAACTAATCAAAGGATTAGATTAGAAAAATTAGGGTTAAATTAATGATAGAGGGAGGGATTAATGTGTGTATGAAAAATTCAATGTGTGAATTGAAAAATTAAAGGGCCGATGATGCTTTTTTCCTTATCATTATTATTATTATTATTTGCTTACGTCCGAAGTTTTTCATTTCTTTCAAATCAAAGGAAAATTGGGCCCAATCATTAAAATAGGAAGCAAATAGAATTATAAGATATTATAAATAATTATAATGAAGTCTATTTTAGGAGAAAACAAGTATTGATAACCTAACAGGGGATTAAGAGGGGATTGATTGTTCTCCTTCTCGTAGGAGTTTGTTGTTCTTGTTGCTAGGTTTCGTCTCGTTCATTGTGAGCCAGTATAGTGTCATTACTATGGACACGACCTTTGCGAACATGTCATTGGTAGATGACCTTTTGAATTCTGCGACACAAGGTAGGGAGAACGATCTTGTGGATTGACCTTGATAGGAATTTTTTTACAGAACGCTCTGTTAATTTTGCAACCATGAAAACACAGTTAGCCGATATTTGGATGCCTAAGAAAGGAGTGTGGGTAACTGATGTTGATGCAAACCTGTTTTCTTTCGAGATTTTCCACAAGATTGATAAGGACTGTGTATCTGAAGGCGGCTCGTGGTCTTTTGACAACAAGATGTTGGTGCTGGGGGAGATCAAGTTGGGTCAGATTCCTGAACAAGCTAAATTAGTTATGTTGAATATCTAGGTGTAGGTGTATAGGGTTCCTACAGGTTTTTTTCTTAGAAGTTGTTGGAAGGCAGATAAGTGACTTTTATCAGCAAATTCCTTGAATATGATACCACAACATCACCCGTAGATTGGAGTTCATGAGGATCATGATAGCATTGGATATCAAGAAGCCTCTAAAAAGATGTAAACAAATTAAATGCTCGGAGTTAGAAGCTTTTTTCCTTCAGTTTAAATATCATAGGCTGTGTAACTTTTGCTACCTTTGTGGTATTTTGGGACATACAGAACATTTTTGTGATAGACCTTAAACACGTGAGCTAAAACGGGAATGGGGTGTGTGGCTCGTTGCTCAGGCTTGGTGAGGGGGCTCACTGTCTACATCTCGCTGGTTAAGAGAACCTGGTATGGCTAATGATGAGCAGTGGAGGAGATTGTCGGGTTCGACGGGTTCTGTTGCAGGATTTTTTAGGGGCCGGGAGGATGTTGAAGTTGCAGTAGCTTAGGATACTGAAGAGAATATGCATCTTGGCGAGGAGGAGGCCTTTGAACTACAAGAGGCTCATAAGCGTAGAAGTGAAGGTGTATATAATTTTGAATTGAATGTCACTAGAACTGGGCGACCAGGTGGATCGAAAACGGTACTACAACATGAGCATATGGTTTCTAACATCAATCGGGATTCCATGTGTTCTACTGAAACATGTATGGCGTGGTTTGAGGATCAAACCCGTCAAGCATAATGACATGCCTTAGTTGGAACTGTCGTGGTCTCGACAATCCCCAGACAGACACTTCGGGCTTTGGGTGAGCTTCTGAAAGCTAATAAGCCGAGTTTAGTGTTTCTTATGGAAACACTGGTGGATAGAAGCCATATGGACGGCTTGAGATGCCAGTTTGCGTTCTCAGGATGTTTTACAGTAAATGTGAGAGGTCACAATGGGTGGCTTGCTTTTTCTGGAAGGAGGATTTGGGTTATGAAGTTAGCAGTTTTTCCGACCATCACATTGAATTAGCCACTCGGAATTAGCAGTTGGGAGATTAGCGTCTTATTGGATTTTATGGCTTTGTAAACAGAAACAGACATTGGGAATCTTGGGGTTTACTTAACAAAATCACTAATTCTTTTGTATTACGTAGTTGTTCTTCGGGGGATTTCAACTGTATATTGGGAGCGGATGAAAAACGAGGTGGACCTGACTATCCGGGTTACCTAATCAATTATTTTGTGGAGGTTGTGAGGGCTATCGATCTTTTTGAATTGTGTATACACAGCAGTACTTTTACATGGGACCAAGGTAAAGGCACTGATTCTTAGGTTAGAGAAAAGCTTGATCGTGCACTTGGGATAAGGGGTTGGTTCAACGGTTTAGTTAGTACCGGCTTACCAATTTAGTCACATCATACTCTGACCACTCGCCACTTCTGCTCGAATTTGAGTACCAAGTCCTCGAGGTTAAAAAGCACTATTTCAGGTTCGGAACTACGTGGGTTTTGGAGGAGGGTTTTATCAAACTGGTTACGACCTGTTGGCAGTCGACGTCCACTTCCTCACTCTCTACACGTCTGGTTGCATAGCATCTCGATGAGACCGACGTGATTGTTTAAAAAAAATTAGTTATGTTTTATTTCTGTTTTATTCATGTTTTCTACTTTTCATTTCGCATCTTTTTATCATTAGGCAGGATCCTTAAATATAAGTACTGGAGAAGAGGGATTCACCAATCCTCGTTTATCGCAACTATCATTACTATAATTTCTTTGACATACACCGGTTTGGTTTTTACTTCAAATGAGCATGTGAGTTCATGAATTAACTTTCCTGGCACGCCCCACAAATTCCACATGTTTTAAGGTTGAAAATCAATGTTCTAAAAATCGCTCGAGGCGAGAATTTTTAAAACACCGTCCCAATTTTCTCAAATCGGACGACATAAATCGGTTGATCGATTTTTGGCCACCCAGATAAATCTAGGCGGCCTCAGGCAGCTTCTAGGTAGCCACGGGCAACCCTTTTGAAAAAACTATCCATTAAATTTTACGTCAGTTATTTTAATTTTAAATAAAATATTAAATAACAAAAAACTAAAAAAAACCTTAAACTATATAAAATGTATTTTTAAGGATATTAATTTTATTTTATTGTTCACATATTTTTTTATAAATGATATTTTGTTGACCCATTTTTTATTTTTTTTTTAAAAACATTAATATAAATAATATTAAAATATCCTAAATATTTTATATTAGTATTTTTACATAGTATAATTTATACTTTAATTGTATTTATATAGTACTTTTCAAAAAATATATATTTATATAGTAATTTATTTATTAAAAAAAATAAAAATACAAATCCGATTAATCCACGGTTAATCTCCAAGGCCGTATCCGCTAGTGCCTAACATCTTTTATAACATTGTTTATTCTTAAAATATCGCCAACACATTCAATGTGAATTAAAAAATTATACATCATTATTTGTTTATTATTAATTTATCAATAAGCTTTTTTCTTCATAATCTTTTCTTTATAATAAGCTTATAATTTCTACTAATTAAAATTAATTTGAATAGTTAATGGCTTCAAATCACTTTATCAATAAGCTTTTAATTTATATTAATTAAGATTGATTTGAATAGTTAAAGACTTTAAATCACTTAAACTAAAAATATCAAATTCGGATCGTAGTATTATATGTAAAAGAAATTAATTAGTTGAGTCCATCAAAAGAATGTCTAATAAACCTCAAAATTGTTATTTATTAACTACATTTGTTCTGAATGCTAGAAATAATTGCTAATTAAGCTTTACCTTATTTTAAAAATATCTTTTGGCTTAAATTTGATAAATGGTATAATATAAACAAAATATTTATTAATATAATATAGAGGGCCTAAAACTAATTAATGTTAGTTGAGAGAATATAACCTAAATCCATGGTATATTACAGAAAATACGCCATATAATTCTTTTTTTTTTTTTTTGAAAGATACGCCATATAATTTTAAGAATGCAACTTGGTAATATTTTATTGGAGAAGAATTATTATTTGTTGTTGGGAATTATTATTTTAAAGATATTAATTAGGATTATTCCACTGTTTTTATTCTAGTTGGTGAAATGGTGATTCATGCACGTGGGCTGTTGATTTGTTGGAATATGATAATTGATTAAGAAATCTGAACCGTTGATCATTAAGAACAAAAATAAATAAATACATCCGAATGGTCCCGGCGGGGCTCGAACCCGCGACCTTCGGCTCATAAGACCAACGCTCTAACCAACTGAGCTACGGGACCTTGACGATTAAATGTTAAAATTTCTAAACATATACTAAATTTATTCTCTTTCGTGTTTGGTTAAAAACATGAGAACGATGGAGTACGTGTGTACGTACGTACCAAAGTCATTGAGAAGAAAATGTTGCCCTGAACCAAAAACTCAAAGTAGGGCCCTTTGGAAAAGTGTCAATTGTTGACAATTATATTAATCTCATTTATTTTCCTTGGTAGATGGTAATGGTGGATTAATAACGTGAAAACTGCGGCAGTTTAATTTATTATACATATAATCAAATATTAATGTAACATTACCGTCATTATAATCACTAATTTATATCAAAATATTGTGGACCATATATATATTACGTACCCAATGGGTTAATTAATATTTTCTCGACAAAGGAGCCAAAAGTCAAATACAAAACATAGTATAAACAAAAATAGTGAAAATGTTTGCAAGAGTACTTTAAACTTATATGAAGGATGAGAGGATGAGACTGTGAAAATTTCCTTTGGGATAAGTAGGATAATTAAACAAATTTAATGAAATCATTTATTGTTAAATTAATAGGTCATTTTACACGTTCATAGTTTATGGACATTAGATGCTTCAATGTCTGGGGAGCCCGCGATAACAGTCCTAAGGTAGCGAAATTTCTTGTCGGGTAAGTTCCAACCCGCACGAATGGCGTAACGATTTGGGGATGGTTGTTCTTACCTTTCACCCGAAGCTTCTTGTTGAAAGGAATGTATGGTTAGTGGCTGGTGGTCTTGGTCTATAGGCGTTCAATTAGAATTTTAGATTAGATCGTTAAAAAAGAAAAAATTTAGTTCATAGATCTAATTAAATATTTTAATAATTAGTGGGTATTCAATCCTCCTCCTTGTGACCCCTTAAATTTATCTTTGCTAATATTTTTTTTTATTATGCAGAATATAGCTTCAATAACTCAAAAAGAGTTATACTTGTCTAATTCAATGAAGCTAAAGTAAAAATACACGAACCTCTTCCACAAGATAAATAGTTAACAAAGGTTGGCAGCCCAACATGCAAAGGTTGTGAGCAACTTGGTTATTAGTCTGTCTAACATGGATAAATTCAACCATTATAAAATCTACTAACACAATGAAATCATCGAGAATAGACATGTTGGATAAGACTGGGTTTTATACTAAATTATATTGTCCAAGCACAATCTAATCCGCATTATATTTACATCAAGTTCAGACCGGACCAGACCATGCTAACATAACTAATTCCCAAATCCAGCCCGTCCAACTAATATATTGATATCGTTGTATAAAACCGTCTTCTAAAATTTTCTTATTTGGCCAAAGATAAGAATAACAACAGGTTAGAGAGGAGCCGACATCCGACGAACCCACTCAAATGCTTAAATTACAGAGGTAGAAGATATTGAGAGTATGACAATAGTTATGTATTCACGTACCTCATCTAGGCCATATACCTTTTCTATTTATAGTGTTTACCACGGGTAATCTTTATCATTCTCACTCTAATGAGTCATAGGGCATGTGTCAACCTTATGTTGATTTTATTAGACTCGGTCTATGACGTCGTCAAGTGGTGCACCCAGACATGTAACATATGCTCTACCAGGTGGCTGGGTTTCATTGGGCCTATGATAGGGGTCGAAAACCCCTATCTTTAGGTACGTTTTTTAGCATAGTTTTGATTGGTTTTTATTTAATAAGCGAGCAAATCTCGCACTTTTATGCATATGTGTGTGATTATTAGTTTTAGTATATATTTTATTCACTTTTGTAGTTTATAGCCGTTTTTTGATTGTTTTCAGGCAAAATATTGCCAAAATAGCACACACGTGAACTATCACTTATTTATTTTGGCTAATTGATCCACCAAAGATCGCACCAAACAGAGTTTTTACTTAAATCTAACGACTGGTGGGTCAATTTAGCCTTTGGACTAATGTTGTTTGGAGTTTACGTATGTGTGCAGGTTAAAACGAGATCAATTTCGGGCAAAAATCGCGTCTCGAGGACACCCAGGCACTTGTTCGGTGAATTGGGCATGTCCAGCCCACCAAACTAGCCTCTGTAGGCCAGCTCGGCGAGCAGCTCGACGAGCTGGCATGCTGGAATCAGTCTTTTGACTGATTCCCAACCCCACGACTTCACGATTTCGCTCCCACTCTTCCACCTGCATTGGAAAACAAGTTAGATTAGGCTTAGGCACGAAACTACAACTATAAATAGAATATTGTAATTGTAAATTAGATATCTTTCATTATTGTAAAAAAACCCTAGCTTTCCCCCTTGAAGAATCCTCTCCACCTCCTCCATCTCCTTCAACCTCCATTGAAGAACCTTGGAAGCTCCGCTCACCGAGGATTTTTCAAGGTTCCTCCTTAAGTCCTAGGAAGACGCCTGCAGTGGTAGACATGTTCCCTGAAAGGGATTTTCTTACTCTTTTCATAACTTGTTTAGCTCTTGATACAGTCTATGAATCCTAGGCTAATTGTATCTTCGTGACAATATTTGTCCATCTTTAATGATAATATAGTTTTGTTTTGTTCAATTGGTTTATTTATTTAATCTTTGTCTTACGCTTTGTCTGATTGGTTTAACTCATTCATAAATCCAAAAATTAAGTTGGCACATATTGCGAGCTGAATCTGACCTAGTTAGAGTCTATAAGATTGACGACCTTATAGATGATTAAGCCCAAATTATTGAGCCTTAGAGCTAGTTTCAGCCTTACAAGGGAATCACGAACTAGGAACCACAGAAGGATAAGTAGGGTTAATCGCCTCGGACACAAGTGACTTAGATTAGGTTTTCAACCAGTTGTCTGAACATCCTATATTCATCATTATCGTATCATTCCATATCCCTTCGGGTAATTACTTTAGTGAAAGGTCACCTAGGAGTAGAGTAACTTAATTAGGAGTAGGTTCACTTAATCAAAACTCAATCTCAAACCCCCCAAAGCCTAGATAACATTAGAAACTGAGTAGCTCGATACTTGCAGGAATAAATCCTGTGGATTCGATACCTAGACTTGTCCAGATTTTATTACTTGATAACGACGGGGTACACTTATCCCTTAGTGAGTCTACTGGACCATCACCAGTAGGCGCATCAAGTTTTTGACACCGTTGCTGGGGAAAAAGTTAAAAATTTTTAAAAAAATCCCGGCAGCGCCAATCATCAAGTTTTTGGCACCGTTGCCAGGGATTTATTTTCCTGCAATATCGAACCAAAGTTCGAATTTGTTAGTTTAGGCATTCTTTTTTCATATAGCTGTTTGTATTACCATTTTTTTTATTATTATTACATATATATACTTGTTTATATCTTCGATAAGTGTAAAATATGCACATTACGCACTTGTTGATAGCTGTATTTTATCTTGTATTTATAATTTTAACCTAGATACATTAGCTTATTAACTTTCTATTTGTGATTATAGTTTTTGCTTCTTGTTTGTGTAAACATAAAACTCTGATTTACTTGTATCAAATTTATATTTCATCTAATAAAGTCCGTTCTATTCGATAGATTTTCATGCAGCACTTTGGTAAAGGATCCGAAGTGGATTGCCGGTGTTTTCATTAAAACGTAGTTTAATTCAAAATCTTTACAAGGAAACTTTGTTGAACACTTAGACAAATTATTATCTCGGTAGAGTTTTAATTTGATTAAGGTAGCGATCTAACCCGGCCGTAGGAGGATTGACTACAGTTCAAAGCCTAAAAATTAGAGGTTCCGTCATTTATTTCATCGTTATAATTTATACAAAGTTTAAAGTTGTTTTCTTTGCTTAATGCAAACGAATACATTTGTTTACTTTTCTAAAGAACTAAACAATCATGTTTTGTAAATTCATTCCTAAATCAGAAGTATTTTCTAACATCTTTATACTCTAATCTAATTCTCATTCTAGCAATTTCAAAACCAAATCCGATTTAACGATTTTCCATATTATTAATCTTAAAAGTATATTTAACCAATTCGAAATAAGTTTTTGTTAAAAAATGTTCCCTGTGGGATCGATATCTTTTATTACTACAAGCGTATACCGTGCACTTGCGGAAATCGCTCAACAATGTGTTTGTTCAATGTTGAGTTATTAGATTTATAAGACATTAAGATAAGAAGCCTAAAGGCCCATAAGTGAAAGTCAAGCCCAAGACAACAGATCAAGACCTCACGGCCCATGAAGTCAAAACGCCGTCGTACTGAGTAAGACATAAGCCCAGCAACAAGAAGGATCGAGAAGCCTTCTACCAATAGCTTCAAGATGAAGCTGCTGAGTTGAACGACAAGAAGTACAAGTCAGCGGCAGAACAGAATAAACTTGGAGATAAAGTATTTCTACTTTGGGTAAAGCTCAGAAGGTGCAGGAAGCTGTCTGGAAGACTTTGCCATAAATGTGGGAACATTCTGTTTCATTTGATGAAAAGCTGTTGAGCACTGGTGAAGACAGAAGATACAAGAATATGATTGGCCGAAGACGCTGAGCACGTACTGAGTGAAAGCGATAGGAAGCCGTTTGGCTCCAACGGTTATTTCGAAATTCGAAATCACCGGTGCTTGAAGTGTCACTATAAATAGGCCTCTCAAATGCTTCATTCGATGTAGATCTTCAATTAAGTCGAAACGCTGACCAAATTCATACTTGAAGTTCTGTGAGAAAAGCAAAGCAAATCTTACACCAATTTCAATCTTGTGTAAAAGTCTAGAGTGATTTTATTCATCTAAAGTGTCTTAGCAATTGTTGTTTAGGACAAACACTTATCATTTCTAGAAGTATAGAAAGGAGAAGCTGAGTACTCGGTTATAGTACTCAACGGTAGTAATAGGAGTGAGTAGAGGAATAGAGGAAGGTACTCTTGTATACTCAGCTTCTGTTGTAAAAGGTTTCGTGCTCTACCTTTAAAGAGCTCAGTAGAGGATTCAAAAAGCTCGGACGAGTTCCGGGGACTGGACGTAGGCGGAGAGGCCGAACCAGGATATTTCTGCTGAGTAACATATTTGTAACCCTTAACTCCTTTATATATTGCTTGCTATAAAACTGACCAAGTAACGAACTCACGCTGAGTTAAGTGCATTGAGAAGCTGAGTTCAGGAATAGACTCAAATGCTATCTCTTGACTCAAGAAAAGAAGCAGACTTAGTCACCAGTTGACTAAGCTTGTGTCTTAAACTACTCAGTACTGCTGTGTAAACCTTTTCCTAAAGAAAAGAAGTCAGCCTTAACGGATAATTTTTTTGAATAGTTCCTATCCCCCCCCCCCCTTGGAACTAATCTTGTCACGTTACACGGGACCAACACCTAATTCCTCATCTAGACCTATTTTTGCATCCGACATAGACTCCATCCCCACATCCGTACCCAAATGTCCAACAAGTTTTTGGCGCCGTTATCGGGGAACGCCAAAATTTTTAACAAAAATTTATATTTTTCGTGTTTTATTTCGAACCTTGGTTTATAATATATGTATTTATTTATTTTTATAGTTTTTTATTTTGAGGATGGTCACTAGGACTAAATCCTCGTTGTTATTTAACGTTTGCAATTAGATGTTTGCAGATAAAAAATTCATGTTTTTTCAAAGATAACCTGGAGATTTGATTATCAATGAAATTCACAGAAGGAATCTACAGAAAAGAAATTAAGCCTGCAGTTACATCAGAAGAAAAAGAAAATTTTATGAAACAGGATGTCAGACGTGACAGATGATTTTTCCAGAAAATTTACCTCTTCCCAAACACATTTACCTCTTTTCTATATACTAAATCCTTCACCAAAACGTCATATCTCTTTGTTAAGAAAATTATTCAATTCCTACACTAAACCCAAATAATTTCCGTTTTTATCACTACCTTAAATGCCTACATCTTCTTTGACAAGATATATCAGAAGTAGGATGAAATTACCTTATCCGCCAGGAAGGAATTGTATGTTTTTAATATAGTTTTGAAAGTTTCAGTTCATGTGCGTAGTTTTTGTTCGAGGCCTGAACCCGAAGTTCGAACATTCAACCGAAATCACTAGATTCTTAAATTGAGAAAACGCTAAAAAAGAAAGCGCTTAAAAAAATGCTAAAAAAAAAAAAATATAATTTCAAAGTTTGGGATACAGTTCTACTTTTTTTATTCCAAATTGAAATTATTTACAGGTAAGTTAAAATGAACAAGGCCATATTTAGTTGATAAAAATATTTTGAATATGAATGAGCTCCAATTCAAGCAATTGAATTTGTGAACAAGTTCTTTGAAAATTAATTCGCTTAGTTTTTACGTTTAGATTTTCATTCTTCTTATCCCTTGTTCATAATTTTTATGTTTATTTGTTTTTAGTTTAATTTATTTTTGTTTTATTTTTATTTCATAAGTTTGATTTGTGTATAAACAAGTTTTATCTAATAAAATTTTTATTTATGAACTTACTGAGAATGTGAATTCTCAGTTGAGAATCTTACTTTCTCTGCCTTATAAATTTCTGAACTTACTGAGAATATGAATTTTCAGTTGAGAATTTAAGATTTCAAAATTTCAAGGGAAAGGAAGAGAAAAACAAAATTTTTGAACTTACCAAGAATCGAAATTCTCGGCCGAGAATCGAAATTCTCGGTAACTTCAGCGAAACCAAAAAAAAAAAAAATTTGTCGCGACCGAGAATCTCCATTCACGGTCGCGTCACGGGCGTATATTAGACCTGTATCTCTTCTTTCTTCTTCAGTTCATGCACCATTCCTGAATATTACGAAAAATTAAGATCCTTCATGTTCAAATGGTGTGAATTTACACATTTTTAATCCCAACAGACACATTGATTTGTCCTGGATTAATTATAAATAATTAGAGAGGACCAGTACTCTTTTACTTCCCATTTCTTTTCATCTATCAGACCATTCTGATTTCTTCTCAATTATTCAAACCTTTTCCAAAAAGTTACAGATACGTTTTTTTTTCTTTATTCACCAAACATGATAAAGGAATGTATAGCTTCTGACTTTGGAGAACCATTTCTTATTTCTATTCATGATGAAGGAATATATATGTTAGGAGATATATTTCAAGGCAAACGCCATTCATTCCTCAAAAATCTTAATGGAGGAATTAGTTGCCGCTTCATGTTCAATGGAAAGAACAATTGGATACGGGAATATACTATGTGAAATTATTTTAGGAACCAAACACATTATTTCGGTTCCATGGACTGATAAAGAACCATTCCCTATCATTGACTATGAATTCCTGAGGGATTTGTCTAGAGAATTTTCCGAGTTGGCCCACGATTTCTTTCTGCGGAAGAAAGACAGATCTTCGTGCAAGCGAAGATTGCTCGTTATCGGACTATGCGTATCCCAATTCAAAGGGATAAGAAATTAGTTTACTTTATTTTGTTTTATTTTACTTTCTGTGTGTATAGTTTGTACATAAGTTTGTTTTCATTTTTACATATGTGTGTTCTTTGTGATTTTATGTATATGTGTTCTTCTAATTTTAATAAAACCATCAAGTTTGATTTTTGATTCTTTTTGCTTAAATATACGTTAACCATACAAGTTATACAAATACATCTGAATTTAAGTTTAAATGAAACAGTGTAACTTTAAACATGAATCTGTCATTATTTTTAATAAATCTGTATTCATTTCAGAACTGTTTCTGAACATCTGACTTTTCATATATATTACATGCTCATAAATTATAATCATTAATAACTAGTTCATGAACATTAATTTTATATGATAATTCTAAGTTTTGTTCTGTACATATGTTTTTCAATTTTGATAGCATATCAACTTTGATTCTTTAGTTCTCTTTGATTAGTATTTGTTAACTATGCAAGTTATTAAAATGAATCTGTCTATAATATTAAAATGTATCAGTATAAACTTCAAACATAAATATGTATATGATTTTAAAATAAATCTGTCTATCATTTCATTAATCTGAAGCATTCAGATTTGCCTATACGTTCCTTGTTCATTTATGTTCTTGTTCATTTGTGAATAAGTGAGTAATAATTTGATTTGTTTAATTTTCATTTGTTTGTTTTTGTATATAGGATCGTTTTTTATTTTTTTTAGTACATATGTTTTTGTTCATTTATGTACACATGTGTTATGCAATACAAATTCAATTCATTTCATACTTTAATCTTATGTCCTGGTTTAAGTCTGTTAAAATTTATACACTGTTAGCACTTGAATCTCTTTATATATATCTTCAATGCTAATAAGTTATGATCATTATTAACTATTGAACATAATAATAAATTTTCATTTTCATGCAATCATTGAGTTTAATTTTAATTATGAAATTATGAACTTATATCGTGTTGATTATTGCATATATTAGTATGAACTTATTAAAATAAAACATACAATTTTTTTCATATGAATATGTATCAATTAGAATAAGGTTAATATTTCAGGTTAAATGTTTCTTTATTTGAATGCTGATCTACTTTGAATAAGGTTCATGTTTAAGTTTTAAGCATGAATAAATATCTACATGAACTTACGTTCATTATCTTGTAGCAGATTAATTTACCTTATTTGAATTAATGAACATTTTTTCTACATTAACTCTATTTACGACATTAATTGATTCGTCAATTCAGTATTTATCAAGGCTAAACCTTTGGTTTTCCTTACTTTTAATGTTTTATTTTATGTTTTTAAGTTTCAGGTATACCTTTACTTCATTATAGGACATATTTACCCAGACAATTGCACAAACGGAGTTTTTACGCATATTTTGTCGCTGCCAGGTGCAGATTCTCGGTCGAGAATCTCGGCAACTTCATCTAAGATATGTAATTTTTCAGTGAGATTTTCTCTCTGAAAATGACGAGTCGCGACCGAGAATCTGGATTCTCGGTCGCGACACGCGCCCTGTAGGACGAATATAGGCACAAATTTATCCAATTTTTCATACCTATATATACCTATAAATTCATACTTATATATACATATCCCTTACACAAACCTTACATCACCTCCTATTTTTCCCTATTACACAATCCAAACTCTTCCCAGTACAATTAATTCCACACCATATCACCTTTACTTTTACCAAATTTTTACCTACCCAAAATACATCTTTCCCAAACCCCACCTCCATATCCTAACCCTTTTTCCATACCATGCCTAAACATAAGAAGGTTACTCATCAGGTTTCCTCTATCTCCATTCAGCATTATTTCAGATGGGGTTGGGCACGTGGTACAAGCACTATTATGGACATAGTGCGTAGTGAAATAGACGTTATTGTATTGGTTACTCTTTTCTATTCTAAGAGGAATGTGAGGATTACATTTAGGGATTTAGGTTAATTTTATGAAGTTGGGGATGACGAGATGAGTGTATGGTTTGGATATCATACAAAATAATTTATTATTAAGCCCATCGATTTTTAAAATACTCCGGTTTGGACATAGTTTGCCTAGATTTGATAAGTTTATAAAGATCAGGATTCGAAGTCCGGCTTTGTTTGTTCATTTTTGGATTACATCTTCTAGGATTTCGTGGTAGATTAAATTGGATTACCTTTTGACAATTGAGTCCATGTTTCCGTTTCAACCAATAAGCACGTTACTATGTGTACTTTGATTACGGGTCTTGTTTTGGATGCTACGAGTATTTTGGACTGGTTTTCCATCAGTTACTCCTACTTATTTTCCGATGTTGGAATTCCAAGTTCACATGGTAATGGTATTCAAGGGGATGGTACTAAGCAGACACATTTTGGTGGGGGTGCCGATATGCCTTAACAAGCACAATGTTGATGAAGAGCACAATGTTGATGCTCACGTTACTTTGCACCTAATTTTGAACCAAATGCATTCACACAACCGGCGAATGAATTTGCGGTTCGATGCTATTATGGAGAATAATCAAGCGATGAGTTCACGATTAAACGCGGCGGATGCACATATCCATACTTTGAGGAGAGATCACACGTCAACATGATGCCAGTTATTATCAATGTTTCCGTCATCAAAACGTAGTGACCGCACCATCTCCACCGGGTTCCCTTCACAAGAATAGGTTTTATCTTATCTTTTCTCCACTCATTTATTCTCTTCTGTTATTTTTGATTAAGTTTGGTACAATTTCACTTTCTATTTATGTTGGATACAATCCATTTCATATTTATCTATTTCGTACAATTTTGCTTTATTTCGTACAAATTTTGCGTGTTTTATCAATTTTTGCACCAATGAGGACATGGTCCAATTTAAGTGTGGGAGGAAATATTGCATAAATCATTTTATTTTTAGTACGAATAAATGCAACACTTGTTTTATGCAAATACAACATATATTGCAACACAATGTATTTAAACATTATTTTTCATAACTTTACATTTTCATATTTTTTTAGGATATGATTATTTTTAGGTTATCATTATCGTTAGAAATGATATTTCTATACGGGCAATATTTTTAAAATTTTTCATAAATCTCCGATACGATTTTAAGTAAAATCGTCTCGAGTGAATGTATTTAAGTAAAACATTCTTTATTTTAATCTCTATCTTATATCATGCAATTCATGATACAATAAATCTAGCCACAGCACCATTGAAAGTGTAAGTTTTGTGGGTAATCACCAAAGGTACAATTCTAACCCCAATTCTTATAACTTTTATGATAGTGATTGGAGGAAACCTCAACACTCAAATCTGTCCTACGGGAACCCTAACATGTTGAGGCCTCCAAATAGGTTTGTTAATGAGCCCAGGGAAAGCGAATTGGGAATGTTTCCTTACGAACAAGCAGGCCAAGTTCCTCCACAACCCTCTAGCTCACAAGATGAGGTGCTGTCCCTTTTGAAAGAAATGTCAACCTGACTTACAATCAATGAGGAGTTTTGCATGGACTTGAGCAACCAATTGGCTCAAATAAACCGTGAAATGCAAGAGCAATCCCGAGATGCTCTCCCAGGCATAAAGGAAAACATAGAAATCCCACAAAGGGAATCAGCACAAGCCATCTCCTTGAGGAACGACAAAAAGGTAGAACCAAGTCCACTGTCACATGCATCACTCAAGGTAAGTGAGGAACCGGAAGCGGTAAGCAACCCCAGTTCAAAATCTGAAATTCTAAATCATGTGATAGAGATAAAAGATCAAATCAAAACTTGTGTATCTCAACTACCTTTTCCTCAAAAGTCAGAAAAGTTTAGGTTCGCTTCATGCTCAGAAGTTTTCATTCTCTTCGACCTACCAAGAGAATCCAAAAGGGAGCAAACCAAACGTTTTTATAATCTGTTTAAATTTGGCCTCTTATTATCATTAAACTTATTCGAGGCTCCTAATCCATTTTGTAGGTACGGATTATTTGTTAAGGAATTTGAGTTCTTAACGCGAATAAAAGCTTACACCTAGGAAGGAACTCTACGTCGAGCTAACCGACTATAAAGCAGCGCTTCTTGGGAGGCAACCCAAGTTTTAATTAAATTTTTTAGGTTTGTTTTTCTTCAATTATAGATTTCTGTTTATAAAAAAAAAACCGGCAGCGCCAATCATCAAGTTTTTGGCAATTGCAATGTAATCAGTAAGTTGTCTTCTCCACCCTAACTCTTTTCACATGTGTTTTACTATTTTTATATGCAATGTTGGAACTTATAGCATGATTTAAGTGTGAGGAGGATGGGTAGATAAACTTACAAAAATTGTACAAATTTTAAATTTTTGTTGCGTTGTGTCTAGTTTAGTTTAACTTTTTTGGGTTTTATTTTTGTTTTTGCATGTTTAGGGCCTAAAAACCGAAACTTCCTTCGAAGCTAAACTTCGTTATTTGTTTCTGGGGACTGAAAACCAAATCTTGAATTGCATGACAACTAGTTTAGGTGCGTGACACAACCCTTGTATCTGTAAGCGCATGAGCTAAAGATTGCATTTAGACCCTACTTTTGAAGAAATGCTAAAATCGGTTCTTAGCTAGATAACTTAAGGATTGAAGGCATGTGATATTAAATTTGAGCTTGGGGGGAACTGATAAGCATAAAATTAAAACCCAAAGAATTGTGACTTGAATTTGAGTCTAAGAGCGAACATCAAAAAGCTTTTTTTCTTGACATTTTTGTGTGAATGCTTTGACTTGTGGAAGATTACAGATTTTGCACCTAATACTGAGTTGAACCTGCATGCACTGATTTGAGATGATAAATGATGAATCAGCCTCATTAGAACTAACCTTTTCTTTACCTTATTTTTGTCTTTTTCATCCACTCTAGGAAGCCCATTTGAGCCTTAATTTTGTAGTTTGTAGTTTTTCTTTCTTTCTAAATCCTTATTTTTGCAAACTATCACTTAGTTTGTTACCTAACCCAAGTTTTTGCAAAGCTCACATTGAGCCTTTGTTTTATTCTAGCGCTTTTTCTTGTTTATGGCACTATAAGAGCAAGCCAAATGGCCAAGAGGTGGATGAGCATCACTATTAAAAGAAAAAAAAAGAAAAAGAAAAAGAAAAGAGACGAACAAAAAGGGGAGAACTTCGTTCCCCAGTTCTTAAGATCAAAACGTCTTAGAAAAAATAATGAATAAAAAGCTCAATCACTTCATATTTGCTAAAGTCATTTTAACTTTGGTTTTCTAGCGCTAGAACTCCTAACCTTTGTTGTACCTTTAACCCTTTCCAATCCACATTACAACCCCAATTCGAGGCTGTTTTTGATATCATCGGAGTCATGCAGCAAAGTAGAGGAACTCGGATGAACGTGCAAAGTTAATGTAATCCTAAGCAAGAACATAAGCCGAGAGTAAACACTTGAGCCACTAAATATTGTATGAATTGAGTGGACTACCTATGGTGAGGTGTCTTACTTAGCTATCCCCTTAAGCTCATTTAATTGAACATGTATCATTTTCTTAAGAATATGACCTATGATAATTGAAATGCGGCTTTTGGATATCGTGTCTCTACTCTGTACTTCCGAATACATGTAATTACAGATGCTCGAAATTGTGTCAGGCACCTAGTAAAACCAGGAGGTTTTTCTAGCTTGGCTAGTGATTGAGGGTTTAGTTTTTGAGTTTACTTGGGGACAAGTAAAGTTTTAAGTGTGAAGAGGTTTGATAGGGGTCGAAAACCCATATCTTTAGGTACGGTTTTTAGGATAGTTTTGATTAGTTTTCATTCAATAAGCGAGCAAATCTCGCACTTCTATGCATATGCGCATGATTATTAGTTTTAGTATATGTTTTATTTACTTTTGTAGTTTCTAGCCGTTTTCTGATTGTTTTCAGGCAAAATATTGCCAAAATAGCACACACGTGAACTATCACTTATTTATTTTGGCTAATTGATCCACCAAAGGTCGCACCAAATGGAGTTTTTACTCAAATCTAACGACTGGTGGGTCAATTTAGCCTTTGGACTAATGTTGGTTGGAGTTTATGTGTGTGTAGGTTAAAACGGGATCAATTTCGGGCAAAAATCGCGTCTTGAGGACCCTCGAGCAGTCGTTCGGTGAATTGGACATGTCCATTCCACCAAACTGGCCTCTATAGGCTAGCTCGGCGAGCTGGCCATCATCGGCCAACTCGGTGAGCTAGCCTATAGGAATCAGTGTTTTGACTGATTCCCGACCCCACGACTTCACGATTTCGCCCCCACTCTTCCACCTGCATTGGGAAACAAGTTAGATTAGGTTTAGGCACGAAACTACAACTATAAATAGAATATTGTAATTGTAAATTAGATATCTTTCATTATTGTAAAAAACCCTAGCTTTCCCCCTTGAAGAATCCTCTCCACCTCCTCCATCTCCTTCAACCTCCATTGAAGAACTTTGGAAGCTCCACTCACTGAGGATTGTTCAAGGTTCCTCCTTAAGTCATAGGAAGACGCCCGCAGTGGTATACAGGTTCCCTAAAAGGGATTTTCTTACTCTTTTCATAACTTGTTTAGCTCTTGATACAGTCTATGAATCCTAGGCTAATTGTATCTCCGTGATAATATTTCTCCATCTTTAATGATAATATAGTTTTGTTTTGTTCAATTGGTTTATTTATTTAATCTTGTCTTACGCTTTGTCTGATTGGTTTAACTCATTCATAAATCCAAAAATTAAGTTGGCACATATTGCGAGCTGAATCTGACCTAGTCAGAGCCTATAAGATTGACGACCTTATAGATGATTAAGCCCAAATTGCTGAGCCTTAGAGCTAGTTTCAGCCTTACAAGGGAATCACGAACTAGGAACCACAGAAGGATAAGTAGGGTTAATCGCCTCGGACACAAGTGACTTAGATTAGGTTTTTAATTAGTTGTCTGAACATCCTATATTCATCATTATCGCATCATTCCATATCCCTTCGGGTAATTACTTTAGTGAAAGGTCACCTAGGAGTAGAGTAACTTAATTAGGAGTAGGTTCACTTAATCAAAACTCAATCTCAAACCCCCCAAAGCCTAGATAACATTAGAAACTGAGTAGCTCAATACTTGAAGGAATAAATCTTGTGGATTCGATACATGGACTTGTCCAGATTTTATTACTTGATAACAACGGGTGTACACTTATCCCTTAGTAAGTCTACTAGAACATCACCAGTAGGCGCATCAGCCTACAACCTTCAAACCTCTGGTGTGTCAAGCGATGGGCACTGCCCTTTGTGCAACCGCTTTTTAATCGAATAATTGCTATTTTTTAGCCATACGACTACAGGGAAGGACGGTAAATATTCTTCCACGTGGCCGAATGGTTCCATTCGCATCATGAAAAATCAGACGGTCCATATGCGTCTTTCGGATCTAAAGGGTGACATTGATCCACATGTAAATGATATTCATATAGAGTATTGCTTAGGTATTATATGTCCCCCCATTCAACCTTTGTCCAAGCTTTTTAGGGTTCGGGCTACTAAAGGAAGGCTGTTTTGACTACCGTATATTTCGATGCTATGAAGGACTGAAAACGCCATCATATTCTCTTTGAGATGTTTCAATGAAGCGCATGCTTCCATGTTGTGTTGCAAGGTGGGGTTGCTGGCCTGGTAACTTGTACCATTACATCTACACACGTCACACCAGATGTCAATCACCCCACTCTCTCCCTCTCTCTTCAAGCCATTGGTTGGGACTCTTTGGTTACTGCTCCTCATCACTACTACATTAAATGCAGGTAGTCTAATCGACTTTGTCATTTTGACCACATTGGGGCTACCTAAAAATGCCATTGGCCTAAAGTTTATCTTCTTCTTACGCTCACTTTTCCTCTCAAACCTCCGTTGGATTTTCTTGTTGTTTTCTTTCATTTCGACGACCTAGATTTTCTGTTCAAGTAAGTACTTTAAAAGAAACTAGCTTTTACCAATCGCTAAACTAGCAAGCCTAAAAAGGATCCTGTCCCAAAACCTTTAAATTTTGAGCAGGTTCCCTCATAGATGAATTTTCTCTTGCCCAGCTGACCTCCAAATACCCTGAATTTGGTCGGTTATAGGCTGTGTTACCCAACCTAAATGAGGTGACACACGGGCTCCTGAAGGCCATGGATGTTTTTACAAGAATATTTTGAGAACAAGGGCGGAAGCTACCTATTTCTAACGACGTATTAAACATCTTTAGTGTGTTCAACCTGTGCCAACCCCAAATTTCTCTAAACGGCTGGATGGATTTGTTACCCTTAGTCAAACTCTGGTGAAGATTTGGATATGGTCTTGAAGGCTCTTTTTCGTCACATATAGACTCCAACCATATAGGATAGGACACTGTGTGGTTTAGTAAATCCCTATCTAACCAGAAGCCTTCAATTACTAATAAGAGCTATACTGTGAAAGATTTTAAAAGGTACTGGTTTTGGATCCGTATACCGAAGGATGAACAAGGGAGGCCATTGGAAAGGGATCTGTACCCCGAGGGTTTTCCTTTCTATACATCATGGAATAATGACACAGTAAATAAGTCGTCCTGGTCAGAACTGAGAGAACTTAATGTTGATGAGGAAAAACTTTGCCGACACCTGATCTTTATTGTTTTGTCCTTCACGCGGAATGAGTTTTTTGAGCATCTGAGGATAAGACTTTTTTTTCCTGCGGACGAAGAAGAGGAGAGTTGCTCCCAAACAGTCATCTCGCTATTAAGTTGCTTGTATGTATCTTTCCCCTTTTGGCCGATCCTTTTGGTTTATTTTCCTTTCCTTATTTGTGTAGGACCTAACATGACTTTTGTTTGCAAAACTATGTTAGTTAGGCGTGCTACAACCAAGGAAGCATATGAGAAGATGAGAACCCAAAGTCTTTCGTAGGGGTCTGATGCCCCAAATACCTCTGAGGGGTCGAGGACCTTGAATATCGGTGCCTCCTCCTCTACCCCCGAGGGGCTGACTACTAACTCCTCACAGGGTCCTAACTCTTCTATAGCTCATTCGAGCTTAGCTCCCTTTGCCGAATGATGAGCTGATGATGTTTCTTAGGTGGGCAACGCCTCTACTAGCAAACCCCCTTGTGTTATTAACCTATCTTCCTCTTCATCTTCTGGTTCAGCTTTAGATCTTCAACCTCTATCCTGCATCTCGACCCCCTACGCATTAGCTCGATGTTTGAGAAAGAAACAATTTCAGTAATTTGTTTGATGTCTTCATAGAAGGAATAAACTTCTAACCATCTACGATTCCCTCCCTTCACCTTTTCCAGTCCTCTTGAAATTTAAGACCTAATGTTGAAACACCTTTCCACATGATTTTGATTTGACAAAATTATTTATGTGAATGATAAAAATATTCCAACACATTAAATTTAAATGCTTTGATTTATTCATACTAATGTGTGTTAAGCCCAAAATATACCTAAAATATCATTAGTAATTACATCAATATTGCTACGAATTTGTGCTATTTATACCTGTTTAGAATACTTTTACTCTCGAATATGTTTCTTTCTTGCAAGGTACGTAAATATTTGGTAAAATCCAAATAGGAACGAAAAGAGCTTAAAAACAGAATAAAAACCTTACAAAAGGAGGCAAAAACAACGAAGATCAATTACACCTAAACGAGGACAAAAACGAAGTCAGAAACAGAAGAAAATGTCACATTCTCGGTTGAGGAAACAAGATTCTCAGTAGAGAATTTTAGGGCCGCGACCGAGAATCCCAAATTCTCGGTCGCGACACGCGTCGGCCAGCTCTCCCTCCCTTTCGTCCGAAGGCTGAAATTTCACTTCCCCATTCTCGGCCGAGAATTGCCATTCTCGGTAATATCAACAGCCTTTGCAGCACAACAAACACATGTTTAAATTCCAAGAAACGCGTTCGTTCGGGTGGATAGAAACGTCTCTTCGCAGCGGACACGACTCTCCACAATGGACACGACACTTCAATCACGACTCTTCAACATCCATAAATAAAGAGTTGATGGAGAGTTGAAAATATGATGAGAGAGTTAGATTTTAAGATTAGTGCAAGAGTTATGCAAAAACTCTGACTCAGAAATGAGTCAGAGATTAGAGTTCATTTCTGTAAAAAGCATTATGGTGTACACACATTGTTTATTCAATAATAACAAACACAGTAGCGTTTAGATTTGTTCATATTAGTTTACATTTTGGTAGTAGATAGACCAGTCTCTATTCCGAAGATTCAGCGAGAAGATTGAGTAGAGAATCCGCCCCTGAGCCTGACAAACTCTAACGAAACCCAAGGAAAGGATTGACAACCCGTTCACTTGCATGTCGTCGAATGTTTTCATGCTTCTTGTTCTCTGTAAACTTATTTTAAATTTTCAATTAGGTTTATAGGCATTAAATTGAACTAACAATTTTAGCTCGATTTGATTTCATCTTACATTAACACCAATTGAAGCTTTTAAGGAAACTTTAGCCATAATACATGTTGAATTTTAAGTCAATATAGGATGAATGTGCTATCTTTCTTTTTCCCAAATTTACAATTTAAATTTTATAATTCATATTAATTAATCAATTAATTGAATTCTTAACTTTTGACCACGATTGAGACCAACCTTATCACAATCGAGGTATGAAAGGAACGTTTAAACAAAATATAAGCGTGTTTAAGTTTAAAGTAACGATTGCGTCCACCCATGGCATGGTCGGTACCTCTTAAGCAAACACAAAGCAATAAAAATACGTATAAGGTTACGATCAAGACCACCCTTATCTCGGGCGTAACTAAGTAAATAAATTAACTCAAGTACTTATTTATTTAATATATCTCATATATTAGTTTAGGTTTGGGAAATGAAATTTTGTGCTTTGAAATGCCTTGAGACGAAAGACTCAATAACATGCGTGCTTATATCGTCCCGAATACTTCAATTTAAAATTGAAAATACAAGACGAATGATATATCGCCTTTATACTAGTTAGTTTGATATTTTGCGTATAAATTTGCCATGCGAAGTAAGTCTTTTCGGCTTAACTAATTTAAAAGGTAATACAAAGATATATGTTTTATTTTCATAAAGAGATTAGTTAAAGAATAAATTCAGTAAAATTTTGCTCGGGACTAGCAAAAGATTAAGTGTGGAGATTTGTTAAGCCCAAAATATACCTAAAATATCATTAGTAATTACATCAATATTGCTAGGAATTTGTGCTATTTATACCTGTTTAGAATACTTTTACTCTCGAATATGTTTCTTTCTTGCAAGGTACGTAAATATTTGGTAAAATCCAAATAGGAACGAAAAGAGCTTAAAAACACAATAAAAACCTTACAAAAGGAGGCAAAAACAACGAAGATCAATTACACCTAAACGAGGACAAAAACGAAGTCAGAAACAGAAGAAAATGTCACATTCTCGGTTGAGGAAACAAGATTCTCGGTAGAGAATTTTGGGGCCGCGACCGAGAATCCTAAATTCTCGGTCGCGACACGCGTCGGCCAGCTCTCCCTCCCTTTCGTCCGAAGGCTGAAATTTCACTTCCCCATTCTCGGCCGAGAATTGCCATTCTCGGTAAGATCAGCAGCCTTTGCAGCACAACAAACACATGTTTAAATTCCAAGAAACGCGTTCGTTTAGGTGGATAGAAACGTCTCTTCGCAGCGGACACGACTCTCCACAATGGACACGACACTTCAATCACGACTCTTCAACATCCATAAATAAAGAGTTGATGGAGAGTTGAAAATATGATGAGAGAGTTAGATTTTAAGATTAGTGCAAGAGTTATGCAAAAACTCTGACTCAGAAATGAGTCAGAGATTAGAGTTCATTTCTGTAAAAAGCATTATGGTGTACACACATTGTTTATTCAATAATAACAAACACAGTAGCGTTTAGATTTGTTCATATTAGTTTACATTTTGGTAGTAGATAGACCAGTCTCTATTCCGAAGATTCAGCGAGAAGATTGAGTAGAGAATCCGCCCCTGAGCCTGACAAACTCTAACGAAACCCAAGGAAAGGATTGACAACCCGTTCACTTGCACGTCGTCGAATGTTTTCATGCTTCTTGTTCTCTGTAAACTTGTATCAAATTTATATTTCATCTAATAAAGTCCATTCTATTCGATAGATTTTCATGCAGCACTTTGGTAAAGGATCCGAAGTGGATTGCCGGTGTTTTCATTAAAACGTAGTTTAATTCAAAATCTTTATAAGGAAACTTTGTTGAACACTTAGACAAATTATTATCTCGGTAGAGTTTTAATTTGGTTAAGGTAGCGATCTAACCCGACCGTAGGAGGATTGACTACAGTTCAAAGCCTAAAAATTAGAGGTTCCGTCATTTATTTCATCGTTATAATTTATACAAAGTTTAAAGTTGTTTTCTTTGCTTAATGCAAACGAATACATTTGTTTACTTTTGTAAAGAACTAAACAATCATGTTTTGTAAATTCATTCCTAAATCAGAAGTATTTTCTAACATCTTTATACTCTAATCTAATTCTCATTCTTGCAATTTCAAAACCAAATCCGATTTAACGATTTTCCATATTATTAATCTTAAAAGTATATTTAACCAATTCGAAATAAGTTTTTGTTAAAAAACGTTCCCTGTGGGATCGATATCTTTTATTACTACAAGCGTATACCGTGCACTTGCGGAAATCGCTCAACAATGTGTTTGTTCAATGTTGAGTTATTAGATTTATAAGACATTAAGATAAGAAGCCTAAAGGCCCATAAGTGAAAGTCAAGCCCAAGACAACAGATCAAGACCTCACGGCCCATGAAGTCAAAACGCCGTCGTACTGAGTAAGACATAAGCCCAGCAACAAGAAGGATCGAGAAGCCTTCTACCAATAGCTTCAAGATGAAGCTGCTGAGTTGAACGACAAGAAGTACAAGTCAGCGGCAGAACAGAATAAACTTGGAGATAAAGTATTTCTACTTTGGGTAAAGCTCAGAAGGCGCAGGAAGCTGTCTGGGAGACTTTGCCATAAATGTGGGAACATTGTGTTTCATCTGACGAAAAGCTGCTGAGCACTGGCGAAGACAGAAGATACAAGAATATGATTGGCCGAAGACGCTGAGCACGTACTGAGTGAAAGCGACAGGAAGCCGTTTGGCTCCAACGGTTATTTCGAAATTCGAAATCACTGGTGCTTGAAGTGTCACTATAAATAGGCCTCTCAAATGCTTCATTTGATGCAGATCTTCAATTAAGTCGAAACGCTGACCAAATTCATACTTGAAGTTCTGTGAGAAAAGCAAAGCAAATCTTACACCAATTCCAATCTTGTGTAAAAGTCTAGAGTGATTTTATTCATCTAAAGTGTCTTAGCAATTGTTGTTTAGGACAAACACTTATCATTTCTAGAAGTATAGAAAGGAAAAGCTGAGTACTCGATTATAGTACTCAGCGGTAGTAATAGGAGTGAGTAGAGGAATAGAGGAAGGTACTCTTGTATACTCAGCTTCTGTTGTAAAAGGTTTCGTGCTCTACCTTTAAAGAGCTCAGTAGAGGATTCAAAAAGCTCGGACGAGTTCCGGGGACTGGACGTAGGCGGAGAGGCCGAACCAGGATATGTCTGTTGAGTAACATATTTCTAACCCTTAACTCCTTTATATATTGCTTGCTATAAAACTGACCAAGTAACGAACTCACGCTGAGTTAAGTGCATTGAGAAGCTAAGTTCAGGAATAGACTCAAGTGCTATCTCCTGACTCAAGAAAAGAAGCAGACTTAGTCACCAATTGACTAAGCTTGTGTCTTAAACTACTCAGCACTGCTGTGTAAACCTTTTCCTAAAGAAAAGAAGTCAGCCTTAACGGACAAATTTTTTGAATAGTTCCTATCCCCCCCTTGGAACTAATCTTGTCACGTTACACGGGACCGACACCTAATTCCTCATCTAGACCCATTTCTGCATCCGACATAGACTCCATCCCCACATCCGTACCCAAATGTCCATCAACCATTTTCTTGCCCATAATATTCAAAATAGTTTCATGCATATAACCATATAAGGTCTGATTCCCACTTGTTCCTCTTGGGATACCGTGAAATGCAGAATTGGTACTTAACTATTGCTGTAACTTAGGTTGATCGAATCTGCCAATGCCCACTCCCCTAATGGAATTCCCACTATTTCCATTTAGATCTCAGAGCCACCGAGGGACCTTTTGCTCTATGACTCTTCACGCCGGAGCTTTGAGCCAATCCCCCACTCCCGTGTAATCTCATTAGTTGGTACTCGAAATAATTTATCACAGAATTTATCTGTACGATCGATAAGGCCGCAAATGTAACAGAAATTATTGGTCCCTTGTAATACAAGAATGAGTTCCCGAATGGGGGGGGGGGGGGTAAAGGAACTATTTAAAATTTTGCTTTATTTAGGCTGACTTGTTTGAGTTATGAGTTATAGTTTTTCACTTGATTCTCAGCACAATGATATTGGGTTTAGTCAGAGGCAGCTTTAGTTGATCAACGACTAAAGTTGCTTCTAACATTGAGTCAGGAAATAACACTTAGGAGTCTATTCCTGAACTCAACACCAAATCACACAACTCAATATACTTTAATTTAAGCGTTTTACTAGGCAAAATAAACTCAATCAGATAAAGGAGTTAAAGGATAGAAAAGGTTACTCAACAGTTTTATCTTGGTTCGGCCTCCTGTCTACATCCAGTCCCCAGAATCCTTCCGAGCATTAATCCGCTACTGAGCTCTTTTGGGTAGGGCACAAACCCCTTACAATAGTTAGCAAGTATTATAGAGTACCGTCCTCTATATCCTATACTCAACACTATCTACCTATGAGTGCTAAATACCGAGCAACTCAGAGTCTCTTAACAATTTGATAATTGATAAGGTTGTTTGTTCTATAACAAATAACACTTTGAAAGATCTAAACTAATTGTTTACACAAAAATGGGAATTGGTGTAAAATGTCTTTGCTTTGCTTTTGCAGGGAACTTCAAGAGAGAATTTGCTCAGCGTTTCGACTTGTTGAAGAACCGCCTTGATTGAAGCAAATGACAGGCCTTTTATAGTGACACTTGAAGCCATCATTCATTTCAAATTTCGAAATAACCGTTGGAGGGAAATAGCTCTGCTATCCCTTTCAACCTCAGTGCTCAATGTCGCGACCAATGAGAACGTAGTCTTCTCTACTGTTTGATCAGTGCCTCAGTTGCTTTAGTCAGTAAGCGTCAGATTGTCTCTCCATTTTCGGCAAAGATTCCTAGACAGCTTCTCTGTTGCGTCTGAACCTTTCCTCATTTGGAGAGCCTTTGTCTCCAAGTTTATCAAGTCAACTTTTGCTTTGTCTGCGTGTCCGTTGAACTCATCAGCTTCGTTGTGAAAGAGTTAACCATCCTTCTGAATCCTTCTTCATGCTGGCCTGAGTGGATCAAAAGCCTTTTGATCCGGTTGACTTTCTTTGGACCTTGACTTAGCTTATTGGACTTGGGCTTTGTCTTAAATATCTTTTGCACTTGTATATTTAATTACTCCAAAAATACTCAACAAACACATTAGTGATAACAAATCAAAGCATTTAAATTTAATGTGTTGGTAATTTATCATAGGGATTTAATTCTAATTTAAATAGATTTGTCAAATCAAAATTAGTGTGGAAATGTGTTTCAATAGAAATTACATAGTCTCTCGTATTTAAAGTGAATGAAGGACCATTCAGTAATGGAACGTCAACAAGTACATAATCTCTCGTATTTAAAGTGAATGAAGGACCATTTAGCAGCGAAACATCGTACTTTCTTACATCTCTTCAAAGGTAGTCGTACATCTCGGATATTCAAATTCACATGTATTGACGTCTAATCCCAATATTGTTATGGCTATCATACTCTAAAAAGGAGCCAATAAAATCACCAATTTGCCTCCCTATAAGTTTAGACACACTCCCACTATCAACTCATAAATTTGAACCCAAATAGTTGTTGAAACACCTTTCCACGAGATTTTGATTTGACAAAATAATCCATGATTAAGAGACAATTAAATTTAAGTGCTTTGATTTAATTGTACTAATATGTTTGTTCAATGTTAAGTATAAATGCATATATCAAAAAGTAAAGACAGGACGAAGTCAGCATGATATCACGGCACAAGCTGAGTAAAGTGGAACTCAGCACAAAAGAAGATAAGTCATCTTCAGAACAAAAGCTAAAAAGATCAAGTCAATCAATGAAGCTGAGTGGAATGGAACTCAGTATCAAAAGTAGAAAAGACTCCTTAAGAACTATGTCTTGCAGAACGAAGCTGACCATCGAAGCTGAGTAAAAGAGAACTCAATATCTGAATTGGCAACAATCAAACGACAACGAATAACAAAGTCATGCTGAGTGATCTTCAGGACAACACCAATGATCCGTTAGCTAAAAGACAAGTCCGACAACTGTCTGAACCAATAATAGGAACCTCGGAATTACGCACCGAAATGATTTCGAGATGCATGGGTCAAACGTCCGTTAGCTAAAAGACGAAACCTGTACAAGAAGATAAAACTGCAAGAAAAGGACAAGCCTGACACCTGAGGAAATCAGACGACAGGATTGGCCTGCAAGCCTGAAGCTGACCAGAACCTTGTCTCCTAAAAGAGTCGTTTTGGATTCAACGGACAAATCAAATTCAAATGATTTGATCTTCAGATTGCAACTATAAAAGGGACAAGTATACCTCTTGGATTATAGCTAAATCACAGAAAATACAAGAGAGAAAAATACAAGCAAAAAGCACATCAAAACAAAAAGAGATCTTACACCAATTTTCTATTCTTGTGTAAAAGCTAGAGTGATTCTTTGTAATCATCTAAAGTGTTCTTTGTCTGAAAAAGAACAAGTCTGTATCAATTGTATTATTGAGAGAACTGTGCTGAGTACTCGGTGTTGAGTGCTTACTGGTAGAGCAACCTAAGTGTTTGGTTATAGCACTCAGTAGGAGTTGAGTAGACGAATAGAGGAAGGTACTCTTGCATATTCAACTGCCTTGTAAACGGTTTGTGCTCTACTTTTAAAGAGCTCAGTATTGGATTTTAAAAGCCCGGAGGGACTCTGGGGACTGGACGTAGGCGGAGAGGCCGAACCAGGATAAGTTGTGTTGAGTATTCTCTAAACTCTCTCAATATATATATATATATATCTGTATGTGTTGCTTGTTATATTTACTCAGCATATAAATTGTCTAAATTGATATTGAGTAAATAAGAGTGTTGAGTTGGAAGCTGACCACACAAGTGCCAATTCCCAACTCATATGTAAAATAGTTCTAGTCAATATCTGACTAAAGCTATCTTACGTTACAATCGGCCGTGCTGACCAAAGCTGAGTTGACAAACTTAAGAAAATATATTAAGTCAGCTTAATTAATTTTGAAAAAGTTATATTAGTTCCTAACCCCCCCCTTTGGAACTAATCATACGGGACCAACAATAGTCACTTCATCCAATGGCACTTGTTCCGAAAGAACCCCGTGGTTCCACTCTTTTAGGAGAAGCATATTGTTATCAATCGACCACTATCTTCCAACAATCGCTTTATCCTTATCCACCTTGTAAAAAAAATTCAAATATGAACATATTTGAAGCCACCTCTGATATTGCAACACCCCTCAGTGGTTTCCACAAGTCGGCTAATTTTGTTTTCATAGCTAAGAAATTGACAGGTCAGTTTGTTAGAAATTTTCCATCAGCGATTGTCCATTACTTTGTTCATCAGAAGCCATAACTTTACAAGCAAAATCAAACATATCTCATTCCTCCTTTGAAAATGTTAGGTTCGTCATCGCATTGTCCATGCAAATTAGTAAAGAAACTCAAGACTGGGATCAATATACAAGGGAACAAAACAAATTCCAGCAACAATGAACAACACCTCTTACACGAAGAGATACTCTCATGTCGCACAGAGAGACTACGGTTTCAAAAAATTTAGGTTGTTTATTTAAAATTGAAAGTTTTGTAAGGTATAAATAAAAAAAGTATTATTGTTTTTTTATATCTATATCTATGTAACATATGCAATGAGAGGGCTATTGAATAAATTTTTTTTTTTTTGGAAGCGTAACCAAAAGAATTAAATTAATGAGCCCTTAGGGGGCAAAAATGTAACAGAATAGGAGTAATGTAACTCGATAAAGAATTAAAAAAATAATAGACAAGTATTGAAACACAGTGACTTAGCAATCGCATGAGCCACTCCGTTAGCTTGCCTACGGATCCATTTGACTGAATAAGAGTCGTTTTGAGCTATTATTTCCTTGCACTTCCCAATTAAGTCTCCGAACTCCGATGCATCGGTAATTGGTGATTGAATTGCGTCCACCACTTGCTTAGTATTGGTGATTGAATATTTCTTCTTTAAAATTAGAAGTTTGAAGATATAAAGATAAAACCCTTAAATAGAAAACATTTACTTTTAAGAAAGATATGAACAACCCCATCAAAAATTCAAAACTCAGAAATATTTTCAGTTGCCCAATCAAAATAACTTAAGAAATCAACAAACAAAAAACCCAAAAATCAACTCTAAAGTCAATGTTGAGAAAGTCAGAAAGATTTGGTAACAAGTATGTATTTCCTTCTACACATAATTTTCAAATTCACACTTAATCTCGAAAATAAATAACCATATATCTCTCAAACTAAACAACAAATTCAGCAAACACCACACCTTCACATTTCATCGAACACCTTACCAGCAATCCATGGGTTCCGAAGATGATGACGATGATAAAAAGTTCGACCGGAGAATCCTGATCGCCTCCATCTTCTTTTTCTTGACGGTGGCGTTTCTCATGTTTTTTCTCCATTTTTACTTCAAATATCTCTCAAGACGCCGAGAAGTTAGACGCCGCGCCGCCCTTAATCGCCTAATTAACAGGCAAATTGCACCGGATGTGACTGATTTAAACTCCAGCAACGAACCGCCAAAGACAGGGCTCGAACCGACGGTCATAGACTCACTTCCGGCGTTCAAATTTAAAGCGGATCACAACCAGCTGCAAGACGGTGAAATCACGGAGTGCTCGGTTTGTTTAGGCACAATAGTTGAAGACGCCATGGTTAGAGTATTACCGAATTGTAAGCATATGTTTCATAATGATTGTATTGATGCTTGGTTTAGATCAAATGTTACTTGCCCGATATGTCGAACTGTGGCTGTGCCGACGGTGGAGCCGGCGGAGAAGAAGGTCGGTGACGGCGAGGTTCAACCATCGGCTCCACCGCTTGATGAAAATACGTCACAGAGTGGTGGCGGATCGGGATTCCTGTTTGGTTCGTTTCGATGGATGGTTGGTAGGGAGAGATCGTCGACGGTTCGTAGCTGCGAAGATGAAGTAATTGGCGACCAAGATCTTGAAAGACGCTGAATATTAATTATATGGTTATGTTGGTATATTTGTTGTATTTGAGATTTTTTTTTGTCCTTGTAGATTCTCATGCATTGGGGATTTATTTTCTCTTATATTTATTAATAATTGATATTCATATTCATATTTTTTTTAAGTCACCATAATTGATAATCAATTTTAACATTCCCTTCATTTTCAAGAAGACGGGGTAATCAACAAGGAGTTTAGAATCATGTGTCCCTATTGATACTTGATACTCGGATGAGTTTCCCAAATTTATAAGGATTATTATCATTAGGTGGCTTTGTTTCGTGACACAAGTAACTGACTTGTCAACTTCTCACGTGTGGACGTTGTGTTCTCTGTATATTGTGAGCAAGTGGAGAGTAAATGATGGGAGCGTCTCTGGTTGGTCCACGTGGACGAGTATGATTAGTAGTGATATTAGTTGCCTCCCACCGATAAAGTCAGGTATGAAACTTTTCAAGGTTTCGGCGTGTCTAGTGAGAGTTTGAAGAGAGTCGCAATTCCAAGGTAGTTTGTAAAATGGAAGATGCACATAATTAATTAGGCCTCATGTATGAATGTATTATGGGTTGTAGGAAGTGGAATGCATGTGTCATATATATGTGTTTTTACCAGTGAGTTACATTAATACCATTCTGAAGCGTTTTGCATAAAAGAGATACATTTTTAATAAAAAGTAAGGGCTCCATGTATATAACACATGGTGCTGGCGTCCGTTATCAGGTTAAGAAATGTGAGTGGACTCATCTTTTAATTATGGATTTTAAATGCAAAGTTTCTTGAGCGTCACACATTTATTTGTTATGGTTTTCTACCTCTGAATGAAAAAAAATTAAAGCACAAATTTTTGAGTTGTTTCAATGATATTGTTGTTTAAATGTTGATGTTTTGACATTTTTTTAGGATATATGTAACAAATATACGTGTGTTTTCTATATTAAATAATTTTAGATAGTATAATACATATTTTAATTGAATTTATATAAATTTTCTATTAATAAATAAAAAATATAAAAATACAAATTTTAATCCCTGATTAATCTTTAAGAGCCATGTCCGTCCGACTAACACTTAACGTTTATTACAACCTTGAGGAAATTATTAGAAATTTATACATTTTTTTATTAGCCTTTTATTTTATTCATAAAAATAGAATTTTACGGATAAAAGTTTTATTTCATTCTCAAGGATTCCAAAAATATTAAAATGAATATTCTTTCTGAGAACATCCTTTTTTTTTGAAGACCTTTATGAGAACATCTAGATATTATTATAAGTTTCTAAATTTTTATTAGCTTTTTATTAATAAAAATATAATATTATTGATAAAATTGCTATTTCATTCTTAAGAATTTCAAGTATTAAAATGAATATTCTTTACATTGAAATATCTTTTGAGGATATCTAAGTAATTATAGACTTTTATTAGCTTTTTATTAATAAAAAAAGATTTTTTTTTATAAAAGTCTTATTTATTCTCAAAGATTCCAATAATATTAAAATAAGATCTTTGTAAGATCTGGATGGAGTTGTCTTTATCCCATAGTGGTGTTCTTTGATGGATCCAGACCTTGGGCTGTCTCTAACGATGGGGAGATTAAGATTCGCTTAGGGACCTCCGAGTTCTCTGTTTGCATACCAATGGTGTTGGAGAAATAAAATGTTTCTCGCACTTCTTCATTCGGGATAAGGATTTGGTCCATTCCTATCTTCTCCATGGCAGGCAAAGGAGGGAGTAATCTTTCCAAAAGAAATCCTTCAAGTTGTTTTCCCTTTATGAGGATAAGAGTGATAATGACCAGTTACTCCGATTTTTTTGAATGGTTGGCATCATGTTCCGAGTTCGTCCTCGTATACCTTCCCTGAAATATTACTGAGATATATTTTATCTCACCGAATGGTTGCGATCATTGTTTTTCCTAATGGAGCAAGTAGTGGAACTTTGTTTTTTTCAATCTAATGGCTTCTTCAACTGCAACTAGTTCATCCTGCAATTCAAGCATAGTTGTCGCTTGCTTGTTGGTGATTTGATGGTTGTGCTCATGGTATAAAGGAACTGTTTGATAATCCACAAATTCCCTATTTGAAGGCTCGAGGGAATCTAAGGCTTCAACAATGCGCCTTTCGATCTCTGTCGTGATCTGAAGGAAAGTGATGGGGTTATTACTGGCATTGTCGTTTTTAGTTTGATCCACGCTCACCGTACCAATTTGATAGGAGAGATTCTATGAGGTAGTACTCTGGTGACTGAGATAATCTTTCTAGTGCTTGAGATAAGATAAAAATATGGTGAGGGCGAGGCCATTGACATGCGACTCCACTCCGAAGCCTAAGTTAGCATAGTATAAGATGTAGTACTTATTAATTGAGAATTACAGAGAATGTATGTATGTAGCTTGCTTGTAGGTTTTAAGGCGTATTTATAGGGAACATGGGTCAATGGATTATTGGTAAAAGACAACTGCCACAAAAAGACAAGTCTGTAGGAAGAAGACAAGGCTGACACCTGAAGAAAACAGATGACAGGATTGGCCTGCAAAACTGAAGCTCACCAGAAGCTGTCTACTAAAAGAGCCGTTTTGGAATCAACGGACACACCAAATTCAAACGGTCTAATCTCCAGAATTCATCTATAAAATGGACAAGGATTTCACTTGGACATAAGCCGAATTACAAAGAAGAAAAATCCAAAAGAGAAATCTTCAAAGCACTCAAATACAAAGATCTTACACCAAATCTTCTATTCTTTATGTAAATGCTAGATTGATTATTGTGTAACCATCTAAACTGTTCTTTACTGAAAAGAGAACAAGTGTTTATCAATTGTAATATTGAGAGTGTATGCTGAGTGCTTGGTTGTAAGCATTCAGTGGTAGAAAAATCTAAGTACTGGGTTGTAGTACTTAGTAGGAGCTGAGTAGACGAATAGAGGACGTACTCTTGCATACTCACTGCCTTGTAAAGGGTTTGTGCTCTACCTTGAAAGAGCTCAGTATTGGATTGAAAATCCCAGGAGGAACTGGGGACTAGACGTAGGCAGAGAGGCCGAACCAGGATAAGTCGTGCTGAGTAACTTCTAAACTCTTTCTCTCAATATAAATATATATATATATATATATATATATATATATATATATATATGTGCATGTGTTGCTTGTGATATTTACTCAGCATATAAATTGTTAAAACTGAAACTGAGTAAATCTGAGTGCTGAGTTGGAAGCTGACCTCTCAAGAGTCAATTCCCAACTCTCAGGTCAAGCAGTCTTAGTCAGCATAGAACTAAAACTGACTGACTAATCAATCGGCCGTGCTGACCAACACGCTGAGTTAACAAACTCTTAAAATAACATTAAGTCAGCATAATTAAAAGCGAAAAAGTTACATTAGTTCCTATCCCCCCCCTTGGAACTAATTACTAGGGACCAACAAGTGGTATCAGAGCCTAAGCTCACTACTCAAAGATCTAACAATCTTGAGCTGATCCCGAAAAATGGGTGAGAATAGCACTCGTTTCCTTCCCGGGAACCAAACAACACAAATACTCCCTGAGGGACTATAAATAACTAGGCCTCCCCTATTCTTTGGATCCAATTATACATTCTGGAAGAATAGGATGAAGAACTTTATTCAAGCAACTAACATGAGTGCATGGGTTGCAATTGTTCAAGGTCCACATGTGCCATACAAAACTGTTAACAATGAGAAAATTGTTAAAAGTGAAGCTGAGTGGACAGAGGATGACCTCAGAAAATTACAAAATAATGCTTCGGCTATCAATATGCTTCACTGTGCTCTAGATGCTGCAGAATACAATAAGATTTCAGGTTGTGAGTGAGCACAGCAGATCTGGAAGAAGCTGGAACTGACTTATGAAGGCACCAGCAAGGTCAAGGAATCCAAAGTGAACCAACACATGCGATTGTATGAGCTGTTCGAGATGACTGACAATGAGGACATCTCAGCAATGAATGCCAGGTTCACCAACATAATAAATGAGCTTAAAAGACTCGGTAAGAATTTCACTGAAGAAGAACAAGTGAAGAAGATCTTACGAAGTCTTTCCAAAAGCTGGCAAGCTAAGAAGACAGCTGTAGAGGAAGCTCAGGACCTGACCACATACAAATATGATGAGCTGCTCGGTTCCTTGCTGACCCATGAAATCTCCATGAAAATTTTTGAAGCTAAGGAGAAAACCGAAGATAAGAAGCAGAAATCATTAGTGATGAAAGCTGACTCCACTGAAGCTGAGTCAACTGATGATGAAGAAATGGCCATGTTTACTAGAAAAATGAAGAAGCTGTTCAGAAGAAATGACAGAAACAGCAAACGACCATACAAGAGAGGAGACAGACACAAAGCTGAGTCCAATGACACCAGATACAAAAAGGACAGCTCCAAGCCTGTCACATGCTATGGATGTCATTAAACTGGGCACATTAAGTCAAGCTGTCCTAATCTAAAGAAAGATAGGAATGGAAGCAAAAAGGCAATGGTGGCCATGTGGAGTGACAGTGATGAGTCAACATCGTCTGAAACTGAACAGAATGAAACAGCCAACATATGTTTCATGGCAGATGATGGAGCTGACCAATCTCAATCTGAACAAGCTGATCTCTCTGGAGATTCTGAGCAGGAGGAAAACAACAATGAGGTAACACCCTTACTTTTGTTTAGAAATGAGATGGTAAATGCCCTGAGTGATTTACATAAGCTAACTAAAAAATGCAATAACAAAATAAAATCACTCAGCAGACGATGTGACGAGATTGAAGAGGTCAAGCTGAGTGACCTTCGATATCTCCTCCAGGACAACTCAGATTTACATACCAACATGCAAATCATGCATAAGTTTGTCACGGAGGTCCAATCTGAGTCAAAGAAACTTAGAAAGGATGTCACAACCTTACAGAGTCAAGTGAATGGCTCAAGTAGAAATAAACCCCATGCTGAGTACGCAAGTACTAGTCAGCATAAGCAATTCACTCAATGTGAGTGTTGTGGAAAAAGGGGGCACAAAAAAGATGTGTGTTGGCATAACAAGCGGATTGTCCAATGTGACTTCTGCGGAAGAAAAGGGCATTCCACAAAAGTATGCTGGCATGCTCAACACAACAATGCTGACTATACTCAGTACAACCCTCAAAGGGTACCTTTTTGTGACTTCTATGGTAAGCCTGGCCACACTATAAAAGTATGTCGTCACAAGTTGAAATATGACTTTGCACCTGTTTACACTAACAAGAAAGGACCCAAAAAGAATTGGGTACCTAAAAACGAATAGTTTAAAATGCAGGCCAGCTTGACATGCGTGGAGAAATCAAAACTTTGGTACATAGACATCGCATGCTCAAGACACATGACAGGTGATGAAACTCAGTTCATCACACTAGAGCTTAAACGAGGAGGTAGTGTAAGCTTTGGAGACAACAAGAAGGGTAAGATAGTTGGATCAGGAACTATCAGAGGTAACCCTAAAATTGAGTCAGTCTCCTTAGTTAAAGGTCTCAAATATAATCTTCTAAGCGTAGCTCAACTTTGCAAGAGTGGAAGAAAGGTTATATTTGATGATACTAAGTGTCAAATACTCGAGGGAAAAACAAATGATTTGATTTTAACAGCCCCTCGTGTAGAAAATGTTTACATGTTGAGTTTGGAAAAACAATTTTCAAAAAATATATGCTTAGTGTCTAAAGAGGACAACTCCTGGCTATGGCATAGGAGACTTGGGCATGTCAGCATGGACCTTCTAGCCAAATTAGCTAGAAAGCAACTAGTTGAAGGATTACCCAAACTAAAATATGAAAAAGATCAACTATGTAATGCTTGTCAGCAAGGTAAACAAACCAAAAAGTCATTTCATAGCAAAAATATTGTCTCAACCAAAAGACCATTGGAATTACTACATTTGGATCTTTTTGGACCTATCCAGCCACTCAGCATGGGAGGTAAGAAATTTTCCTTAGTTATTGTAGATGATTTCTCTAGGTATACTTGGGTCATCTTGCTGAGTAGCAAAGATGAAACATTTGAGATGTTTACTACATTAGTCAAAAAGCTTGAAAATGACAAAGACCTAAGAGTAGCTCACATTAGAAGTGATAATGGTGGAGAATTCAAAAACCAAATGTTTGATGAATTCTGTGAAACTAATGGTATTGACCACAATTTCTCTGCCCCTAGAACTCCTCAACAGAATGGAGTTGTTGAAAGGAAGAATAGGACAATAGTAGAAATTGCTAGGACAATGCTGAGTGAAAATAGGCTTCCAAAGTATTTTTGGGGAGAAGCCGTCAATACACCATGTTATATATTGAATAGGGCCTTGGTAAGACCTATATTAAAGAAAACTCCTTATGAACTTTGGAAAGGACGAAAGCCCAATATTGGATACTTTCGTGCCTTTGGGTGTAAATGTTTTATACTCAACACTAAGGATAATCTGGCAAAGTTTGATGCCAAAGCTGACGAAGCGATCTTTCTGGGGTACTCAACAAACAGTAAAGCGTATAGAATTTATAATAAAAGGACTCAGGTAGTAGAAGAGTCAGTCCATGTAGATTTCGATGAAACTGACCCTGCAGGAAAAACAACTCAACATACAGAAGAAGAACCCAACTCAGCTTCTGCTGACCAGAATGGACATGCTGAGTCATCAGCACAAGAGCTGACCAAAGGTAAAAATGAAACAGAAATTACCTTTGCTGACCAATCTGTTCCTGCAGAGATTGTAGAAACACCTGCTCCAAATGACTCAACATTGCCTAAAGAAATAAAAATTCCAAGAGGACATTCAGAAAAGTCCATTCTTGATGCTGCTGACAACAAGCTGATGACAAGAGATCAGCTTAGGAAGTTCCTCAGCAACATTGCCTTTGTATCAGTACATGAACCGAAGAACTTTGCTGATGCTGAGCATGATGAATATTGGATCAATGCTATGCAAGAAGAGCTTGACCAATTCACAAGAAATGAGGTATGGGATTTAGTACCTAAGCCCAGAAATCAAAAGTCCATAGGGACTAAATGGGTTTTTAGAAACAAACTAGATGAGCATGGAAATGTTGTTAGGAACAAAGCTCGACTTGTAGCCCAAGGCTATAGTCAGCAAGAGGGCTTTGATTATGGTGAAACCTTTGCACCAGTTGCTAGATTAGAAGCTATACGTATATTGTGTGCATATGCCAGTTTCATGAACTTCAAATTGTATCAAATGGATGTTAAAAGTGCATTTCTTAATGGCTTTATAAACGAAGAGGTATATGTTAATCAACCTCCTGGTTTTGAAGACCCAAAATTCCCAAACCACGTTTATAAACTCAAGAAGGCCCTATATGGCCTGAAACAAGCTCCAAGAGCCTGGTATGAGAGGTTGACCAACTTCCTGCTAACCAGGAACTATGTCAGAGGAAAAGCTGACACAACCTTGTTCATTAAGAAAAAGGGCAAACATACCCTACTTGCACAAATCTATGTAGATGACATAATATTTGGTGCTACTGACGAATCCTTGTGTCAAGAGTTTAGCAAACAGATGCAGACTGAGTTCGAAATGTCTATGATGGGAGAACTCAGCTTCTTCCTCGGACTTCAGATCAAGCAAGGTAAGAACGGCATCTTCATTAGTCAGTCCAAGGTATGATAGGCTCCTTACTTTATCTCACTGCTAGTAGACCTGATATACAATACTCAGTATGTTATTGTGCAAGATATAAAGCTGACCCAAGGGAATCTCACTTAATTGCTGTAAAAAGAATTTTTAGATATTTGCAGAGCTCAGTTGATGCAGGTTTGTGGTATCCAACTTCAAATGACTTCACACTCATAGGATACACTGATGCTAACTATGGACAGGATAAGCTAGAACGTAAGAGTACTTCAGGAGGATGTCATTTCCTTGGAAGCTGTCTAGTATCCTGGTTCAGCAAGAAGCAGTCATCAGTTGCTCTGTCTACAACTGAAGCTGAGTACGTTGCTGCTGGAAGCTGTGTAGCTCAAGTCATATGGATAAAGCAACAGCTTGAGGATTATGGAGTAAGAACTGAGACAATAGAGATCAAATGTGACAACAAGAGTGCCATTGATCTATCCAAGAATCCTATCCAACACAGCAGGATGAAGCATGTCAGCATAAGGCATCACTTCATTAGAGATCACGTACTAAAGGGTGAGATCAAGCTGACCTATGTGCCAACAAATGAACAGCTTGCAGATATCTTCACCAAGCCTTTGGCTCGTGAGCAATTTAACATACTAAGGGAAGCTATCGGTATGTCTAATCCTCTTCAATAATTCTAAATATTTGAATAAATGTTGAGTGATTGTCATGCTGACTGATATCAATCTAGTAACTACTGCACATTGAGCGTTCCCCAGCAACGGCGCCAAAAACTTGTTGAGCGATTTCCGTAAGTGCACGGTATACGCTTGTAGTAATAAAAGATATCGAACCCACAGGGAACACTTTTTAACTAAAACTTTATTTAATTCGGTTTTAATCACGTGTTTAGGTTTGATAAAAGAAATACGTTTAATTGATGGAATTGGTTTTGGTAAATTAGGATTAGATAGAAGGATTATATCGAGTTTAGAGAACAACTCCGTTTTGGAATTTTGATTATAAAGCAGATACTTCCGTAATCGGAATAAAATAGAACTTATTTTCATAAAGCAAAGAAAGCAACTTTAACTTTGTGAGATTATGGACATGTAACAATATAGCGATATACTCAATTAAATGGCTTCGAACCATAGAAATCCCCCTGGTGTTGAGATGATTCCTACCTTAATCAAACTAGTGTTTTATTTCTGATAAGCCGCGATCAGCGATCATGTCATCCATAAAAACTAAATTTGTTAAGTGTTCAACAAAGTTCTTATATGAATAAGATGGAATAGAACGTTTTAATAAAAACACCAATTTATCATTTTGAAAATCATTTTGTCAGAACAATATCAAAATAACAACAGTAAGAATGTATTGAATAAATAAGTATATCATTAATGAAATGTGAATTTTCACAAGTTAACAGAGAAGTAGAAACTTGGATAGCATTGCAACGAAAACTTTGAGATCCGGGTTGTCAGTCTTTCTCTCAAACTCCGTAGGTTCGTCAAACCTCATGCGCTTCAGCCGTCAATTCTTCTCGCTGGATCTTCGGAATAGAGACTGGTCTCGTCCACTATCAGAATGAAAACTAAACTAATACTGTTTTTATAACTAATCTAAATACAATTCGTGTACAACACGATTGTTTACACAGAAATGAAATCTAAACTTTCTGATTCTTTTCTGAATCAGAAACTCGACATAACAACTTTCTTCTCTAATTTCTCTAACTTTTCCAAACCTAACCAACCTTGATTTCTGAAATGGATCACTCAATTATAGTTGTTGAAGGGGTGTAAATGATGGGTCGTGTCTGCTGGTGAAGGGTCGCTTTTATCCGAACGAACAGACGCGTTTTTCCGTTTTAAACATGTGTTTAGTGTGCAGGGAGGTTCGCTGTCGCGACTGAGATTCTGAAAATCTCAGTCGCGACAGGGGGTATAGGGACGAGTTTGAAACTTTGTTTTTCCCCCGAGCCGGCCTCCGCAAGTCGCGACTGAGATTCTCAAAATCTCAGTCGCGATAGAGAGATTATTCCCTGTCTCTCGACTGCTTTTCGTCCTCCTCGAGCGTTCTTCTGACTGATATGCATTCTTGGTACGTTTTTAAGGTTTTTCCTCCATTCTAGCTCCGTTTTAGCTCCTATTTGGATTTAACCAAATAATTAAGTACCTTGCATCAAAGAAGTAAATAAAGACATAAAAGTATTCCAAATGAATATAATTAGCACGATTTCAATGTAAATTTAACGTATTTATATATGATATTTTAGGTATATTTTGGGCTTAACACCAGACGAAGGAATGGAGTTTAGGACAACAAAAGAAAAGGTACCAAAGGAAAAGCTTGACCAGATCAAGGGGTTCTGCAAACCCAAGAATCACAAGGGAGAAATACCCAGCACGTGTATGGGGCAAAACCAGAAGATGGCACACTACATATTGACCAACTTCATCTTCCCCAAACTCAACTCAGCCTCATCTGCCTCCAACTTTGAGCAGTGCTTCATATGGCACATGCTGACCTACACCCCTCTCAACCTTCCGGTATTTCTGGTTGGTGCGCTCCAGCGAGGAGGTAAGAAACTTCGGTTAGGTTCTTTAATCACTACGATCCTCGAGGATAAACAGATCGAGACCATAAATGAAACTGATACCTTGGCAAGTGAGATCACAGCAGCTCTGCTGGTTGGATTATTATACAATCAACCATTGAAAGGATATGAAAAAATTGAAGATATTGAGGAAAATGATGAAGCTGAACAGGAAGATGTGCCTGAGCATGAGCCTGAGAAAGAAGTGGAGGCTTCTGCTGAGTCCCCTAAGGGCAAGAAGAAAAGAAAAGCGCTGGCAACATGTGCAAAAGATATTGACGCAGTGCCCAGGAAGAAGCGGGCTATGAACAGAGCTAAGAATGTTGATACTGAGCAACCTCAAGGTACACCTAGGTCGGCAGAGAAAAGAAAGAGGCCAGAAGAGCCTGAGGATGAAGAAGAGGAAACTCCAGAATCCCCTTTGATGAAAAGGAAGAAGGGTCATACCTTCACAGTTGAAGCTAATCCCTTGGATTGGGTTATACCTCCAAAAGGTCATGAAATTGACCTAGACCAAACTCATGCTGAGCCGGTCAAGGATGCTGAGCAAGAAACTCCTATTGAGGAAGAAGTCAATACCGAGCAGGAACAACCTACTGATGTTGAGCAACATCAGGATGATGCTGAGCGGAGAATTGAGGAAGAAGAAAATGTTGCTGTTGAGGATCACGTTGAGCAACATGAGAATCCAACTGTGGAAGAAGAGACAGTTGATACTGATGAGGAGGTTATTCATGCTAACCCATCTCCTCCTAAAGAAACAAGGTTCAAACGACTCAAGAAGAAGGCATAAAAGCACATTGATCTTCTGGATGATTCCCCTCCTCAAGATATTCATGCTGAACTCTCCAAAATTCAGTTCAAATATTTCTCCCATGATGCTGAGCCTGAGTCTCCTCCAACGGATCGTGTGCAAAACCAAGCCTCTGTTACTCAGGATGAGGAACAAGCCAAAACCTTTGAAAATCCAAATCCAATTGCTCAAGATGGAACAAATCCTGCTTCAACTTCACCCACTCAAGTTGAGCAGGTCAACATGACTAACCAAACTCCACCTCCAACACATGTTGATAAATCAGCTCCTGAAGCCAATCTACATCAAAGTCCTGTCACCAATCAAGATGATCAATCTGGCAAACAGCCAACTCCACCACCATCAAGCTCAATTCCAGCCTCTGAGACAAATGCTGCTCAATTCACATACTTGAATGCTACTGAGTCAGGACGACGAATCATTGCCTCTGCTCAGTCCTTGCTTCAAGATTTGAACCCTCCTCAAGCTGATGCTACTAGATCTTCTCATGTTGAGTCCTCCCAACTGTCTGGTATCACTCAGCTTCTCAATGAACTAAGAGGACTCAAGGATCTTGTAAGCGTTATGACCACCGTTCAAACTCAGCAACCCAGGCAAGACCAAATAGCAAAGCTGACTGAATTGGTACTCACAATGGTGAACCATCTGAAATCGCTTGAAGGAAAAATCCAACAACTGTCAGAAGTTAATCCAGGGTATGCAACTTCCACTGAGCTTCAAGGCTATTTTGATAAGTTAACTGCAGAACTGACCAAATCAAGCGCAACTGGCAATCCTGAGTATGCTATCTCTACTGAGTTACAAGCCTGCTTTGCCAAGCTAATTGTTGAACTGACCAGTACGCGTGAATTAGTATCTTCTACCTCTCAGTGCACCATTGACCAACTGAGTGAAGCGGTAAGTCTACTTAACGTCAACAAGGCTCAGATGGATATTGACCTAGTCTCCAATGGTCAACTCTTGAGCTTTTCCCAAGCAATTATGAAGGCAATGCGCATCAACAATGCTCAGCGCATGTTTTATGACTCTGCCATACTAAAGATGTACCACCAATCTTTTGCTAGCTCACTAGTGCGCACACCTGGCTTAGCAAATCACATGAATGCCTACTCAGCATGATTAGCAGCTCTCTCCGGGTTCCTCGCCATGTCCAAGATGACAGTGTCCCTGTAATTGATGGCTTGAGTGAAAGCACAAAGAGGCTCCAGCGTTACTCACATTTCCTCTCCACTGCAGCTAGAAACGAAACCTTCCTTTATATACCCGATGATGGAAAAACGGGGGAGAAAAGCCAAGACGGAACTCAGCTTGCAGGTAATGCCTCAGGAAGTAAAGATAAAGGCAAAGGAGTATATCAAGCTGACCATCAAGCCCAGGTCAATATGAAGGAAAAGAAGAAGAACTAGATATAGCTTAGTCAATGTTTAGAACTTAGCATAGAATCTTTCCTCATATGTTTTTGCTTAATCTATAACAAGTACCATTTTCTCAACCTGACTGATAAAATTGAAAAAACAAATTAAGAAGTAAAATATACTCAGTATACATTAACACTAAAATACTTATGTAATAAACTGAGTAACAACATACTTCTAATATTTTTGAAAATTGACTTAAATCCAATTAGCTCAGATCTTGAAAAATCTAACATTAAACTAAGTCAGTATACACAAATGTCTTAAGGTTAATTCAATTAAATCTTGGAAGGTTTAGAATTAAGTTAAGACAATATGTGCAACCCTTACGGGGGAGTTATTTCAAAAATAAATCAATCATGGGGTAACTTATAACTGAGTTCCATAATTATGTATTTTGCCAACATCAAAATGGGGGAGTTTGTTGAAACACCTTTCCACAAGATTTTGATTTGACAAAATCATCCATGATTAAGAGGCAATTAAATTTAAATGCTTTGATTTAATTGTACTAATGTGTTTGTTCAATATTGAGTGCAAAAATATATATATAAAGTTAGACAGGACAAAAGTCAGCATAAGCCAAGCTGAGTGGAACGAAACTCAGCATGAAAGAATAGAAGCTGAGTGGAGTAGAACTCAGTCTCAGAAGTCTCCTTCAAAGTTGCCAGAACGAAGCTGACTAAATTAGAAGATTCCTTCAGAATTGTATAAACAGAATGGAGCTGACTAAGAAGGAACTCAGCATGGAAGTTGAACATTCGAAGATAACGAATGAAGCTGAGTGACAGTCAGGATATCATGAAGGATCCGTTCACTAAAGGACAAAGTCTGCCAATCTTCTGCACCAATAATTGAAGCCTCGAAAATACACAGAAGACTAATTCCAAGAAACATGGGTCAATGGATTATTGGTAAAAGACAACTGCCACAAAAAGACAAGTCTGTAGGAAGAAGACAAGGCTGACACCTGAAGAAAACAGATGACAGGATTGGCCTGCAAAACTGAAGCTGACCAGAAGCTGTCTACTAAAAGAGCCGTTTTGGAATCAACGGACACACCAAATTCAAACGGTCTAATCTCCAGAATTCATCTATAAAATGGATAAGGATTTCACTTGGACATAAGCCGAATTACAAAGAAGAAAAATCCAAGAGAGAAATCTTCAAAGCACTCAAATACAAAGATCTTACACCAAATCTTCTATTCTTTGTGTAAATGCTAGATTGATTGTTGTGTAATCATCTAAAGTGTTCTTTACTGAAAAGAGAACAAGTGTTTATCAATTGTAATATTGAGAGTGTATGCTGAGTGCTTGGTTGTAAGCATTCAGTGGTAGAAAAATCTAAGTGCTGGGTTGTAGTACTTAGTAGGAGCTGAGTAGACGAATAGAGGACGTACTCTTGCATACTCACTGCCTTGTAAAGGGTTTGTGCTCTACCTTGAAAGAGCTCAGTATTGGATTGAAAATCCCAGGAGGAACTGGGGACTGGACGTAGGCAGAGAGGCCGAACCAGGATAAGTCGTGCTGAGTAACTTCTAAACTCTTTCTCTCAATATATATATATGTGCATGTGTTGCTTGTGATATTTACTCAGCATATAAATTGTTAAAACTGAAACTGAGTAAATTTGAGTGCTGAGTTGGAAGCTGACCTCTCAAGAGTCAATTCCCAACTCTCAAGTCAAGCAGTCTTAGTCGGCATAGAACTAAAACTGACTGACTAATAAATGAAATAAATGTGTGATTTGATAAGTGATTTTATTGAATTATTGTAATGTTGATTTGAGATTTCATTTAGTTTTATTTAGTCTTGAATATTTTGGTGTATGGATTGTTTTGTTTAATTTATATTTTGGTGTATGGATTATCATGTTTAATTTATTAGAATTATATATATATATATATATATATATATATATATATAATATCATCTGATTCAACCACTCTGAATCAACTGATTAAACCTACTAATCCCTAAATTCTTTATCAAACCAGTTCGATATCCAGCCTGATTTTTTAAACCACGTTATTTAAAATAAAAATAAATAAAATTAGCTATGAAAAGTGGAAAGAAATACCATCTATATTACTTAGGATTTTTACATAAAAATCACAATTAAATCATTTTGCTAAAATTAAATCTCAATATGTCATTATTTTCTATATATCACAAATAAAATATATTTTTATATTATAACTAGCGTGAGCGCCCGTGCAATGCACGGGATGTTCAATAATTTTCTCTATCCGTTTTTTTTTCTTGTTTATTCACATATAAACATATTATATTTGAAATAATTAATAAAATAAAATGATTTAAATTTAATATGTTAAAAATATATTTTAATATTAATTAAGATAATTTTATTCATTATAAAAATTATACCTTGTCCTATAAAGATATTATAAAAAAATATTATTGGACAAATAAAAATTTGAAAATTTATTCTGTTCTTTTTTTATGGTTATCCTACTTTTAGTGGTTTCAAAATAAATTTTACTTTTAATTGTAGAAACAACATATAAATGACTATAGCTTAAAACAGAATACAGTACGTAGTTAAAAAAATAAAATTCACATTAACCGAAGATGCTCAGATAATGATTAAAGCAATAAACTATTCAAACCCTACTCCAAGAAATCGGATCGCTGGCGAACTAACCGCAGAACTAACCGCCAATTAAACAGTCAACCACTGAACAATTGCTGAAAAGCTTCCTGAAAAAATCCAAATCAGATAAGTAGCAGTACTATTCTGAAGGTTGCTTGGAACCCAAAAAACCTTATTAAAACAGAGAGACTTGGTTCAAAAGCTTTTTAGAGAGAGAAACGTAGAAAAAGACCAAGTCTTTGGTCTTAGTTCTAACTTCTCATTCTAAGGAAGGCCCATGCATTGCACGGGTTGCATAATTCTACCATTTTAATTAAATAATTTATATCTTAAAATTGATAAAAAAAAATTATATAATAAATTTAAATTGCAACAATACTTTTTTCATTCAAAGTCTCCAGTACTTTTTGCAAAGAGGCAAGTTTCACGGGTTTTTTTTTTTACAATTTTATTATTTTAATTATATCATTTTATCACGTTTATTAACCCTAAAACCAAAAAGGCAAGTTTCGTGTTAGTACATCAATTTTTTCATTATAACTTCTATATAGAATTTTTTTTCTAATTATTAATATTTTCGATTATTAATTCTGAACTTTTACACGTTGAATGCGAAGCAAAAACAACAAAGGAAAAAAAAGCAATGTAAGAAAAAAAAAAGTAATGTAAGTATTAATTACGGAATATCTTGGTAAGTAATAAACCATTTATATGTTATAAAAGTTTTAGAATTTTTGAAAGAAAATTGAATAATTATGAAATGATAAAAAAATAAAACAAAAAATAACTTTTTAAAATTTGACAGCTTTGGAGTTACTGACCACGGGTTTGCTTAGTGCTAACAAAAAGAGACTCAATTCATTTTCAATTAAAGTATTTTCTAGTAAATAAAATTGCACTTTGTCCTTCTAAACCATAAAAGCTCAAAGGTTCGGATAACATAAAAGTTAAGGAATAAAAAATATATATCCAAAGGGTGCAATATTAATTATTCAACCAGAAAGTATTAAATTAACTTTCAATTCATTATATTTATATGTACTCATGAAAAATGCCAAACACATCCTGATTTTTTGGTTTTGGTTTATGAGGACACTACCATTTCCAAGCGATTCCAACGGGCTTCATGGCCTGCTCCAATAGATTATATTTGACTTAATACTTCTTTCTATTGCCCCATTTCCACAATTTCTGGGAACTTTTCTTTTTTCTTTTATTTGCCATTGATTCCACAAGATTTTATCTTCAAATATCCATAATCTGCAGATGGTAAATCTACTTCCATTTCATCATTAATTTCCAACTTCTCTAAGAGATCTTATTAACCAACTTTCTTTTACATACTTCATCCTTTCTCACATGATACAACCTCAAATTGTATGAGAAAATTTTGGTTTTTTCATATTTTCAATCAGGAAAATCAAAATTCCACAACATCCAACAATTCAAGATAGTATGAGAATATAAAACTATATTAATTATCACAATTACAATTCAATGTTACCTTAAAACTAATGCTATTGACGGTGAAAACAACATTAAAATGAAATGGAATGGTGAAATTGACCTATTTAAAGATTAGCTTGCCTCATGTACACCAGCATAATCACGTGTCCACAATCTCTAACGAATCCTCCATGTTCCCATCGCTTTTGGTTGGGTTTTCTTTCACAGAATCGAGCACTGTTACTGCATGATAATCATTCGGGCATGTGAGACCCCTAACTGCACTAAACGCTATAAAATAAAATATAATTTTAATATAACACATTAGACTCCAACCTAAAATCATCACTCTTCAAAACAACATACAACTGCAATAATACTAATAAATTAACAAAATATAAATTGTGACTCCTCGGCAGTCTCTCTTCACATCTAGTGATGGAGGACAAACATCAAATTTCATAACCCTAATCCATTATTTAATCACTGGCTAGAAGAGTGAGAGGAAGAGATCCTGTAAGGAAGATTTAAAATACAAAATATGAAATTCACATAAAACTTTAGTAAACTAACACAGAGAGAAAGTTAATTCTTAAAATTACTAATAACTTACATATTTAACTTAAATGTGGCCTAGCAGATGAATTGCATAATGCCATTCATCTGGAAACGGAACACCTTCGGTGGCGAACTAAAAAAAGGTTTCGATCAGTGATACAAATAACAACATGAACAATTAGATGGCAATGGATAGAGAGGGGAAAGAAGCTCTCCAAAGAAATTATCTAAAACCATAGAAACAGACAAAATCTCAGAATTTGAAATGAATATAGTCCTTGGTTTCTCTATTGCCTTTAGGTTTTTTTGGTCTTAGGCTCATCGTCCACAAATCCTATATTAAAAACAACTTTTAACATTAAATGAAACCAATCACACATACCTTTAAAAAACAGTTTTTAATTTAAAATGAAATACCATGTCCTCTAATTAAGAAAAAGACCCAATAATAGATTATAAACCACATAAAAAAGAATGGAATAAATAAACCTAATTGTTCTTTAGCTATATGATACCTTGAAGAAACTCAGGTGATCCATAAAAAGGAAAATCAACTACAATTGCATGCAGCAAAACCTTGATCCGCTAGCAGTAAGAAAGATGAGAGATAAAATTAATAGAGAACGAAATCATGTGAGACGCTCTAAAAAAACAGAGATGGAATAGAAAAACTAACCATGGAACATCTACTTTTCTCAATTTTGCATTATCATTAACCATATCTCTGAGAGAATTCATTCAAACAGGAAGAAACGAATCTTGTGGGAGGAAGAAGCCAAACCGAAACAAAGTTATTAGATACGCAGTGAGTTTGAGGATAGCAAGAATATAGAATCTATACATACAAAAGTGAGAGAAAGAGAGAGATATGCAGAGAGGAGTAGAACGTGGCTAGTGGAATGGCAGTGCAGTTTTTTATTTAACTATTGACTTGATAAATAAATAAATTTAAGCAATACTCTACAAATAAGACGGGTCAGCAAAACGTCTACAATTCAGCCAAATAAGCAACTCTAGTATCTTGCTTTTAATATATATATAACATCCTTAATTTATAAACTCTAGTCCTTAAAATATAATAAAAAATTATTTACTTAGTTTCGCATAATTCAAATAATTGTTGATAATTTTTTTAAAAATTTCCCTTTTAACTTTACGAAATTAAATATAAAGCCCAAAAAAGTTATAATTTGATAAAATAAATGGGGAAAAAATATTCCTTGTTCTTTTAGAAGAAATTTGTGCTGTACATTATTGACTGAGTAAGAACATTTTGTTTTTTTGGTAACAAAAACAACATTTTTCCTTTAAAAAAAGTAATATTATTTATGAAGTTATATATAGGCCTAATACATTACCAGCTCCATGAACTTGTCCAAATAGTAAATTGGCTCCTTGAACTTGCTTATTTCGTATCATCAGCTCTTTAAACTTGTCTATAAAACTAGATTAGCTCTCTGAACTTTGCAAGTGTCTCACCAACTCCCTAAGCTTGCTTATTCTGTAACAACTAAATACAAAATTTATTAAACCTAAATTCTAAAAATACGTCTCCCTCTATTCGAAATGTAATTTTTTCGCTTCCCCTACCTTTCAACCTATTATAAGAGTTAGTGTTGCAAGTTTGAGTGATTAAATGGATGAGAATCGAGAGTTAGTGTTATGGTTTTTGTATTTAGTTGTTGCAGAATAAGTAAGTTTGAGGAGTTGGTAAAATATTTGTAAAATTCAGGGAGCTAATCTATTTTTATGGGCAAGTTTAGGAAGATGATGATACAAAATAAGCAAGTTTAGGGAGCTGGTGAGACACTTGCAAAGTTCAGGGAACCAATCTACTATTTTGTACAAGTTTAGCGAGCTGGTGATGTATTAGGCATTATTTATATATATGTAAACATCAAATTCCCCTAAATAGTAAATTTATCTGTCAGCAGATAAGGCTTGATTCATGATGGTAATAGATATTCTTCAAAATTGTGATCTTCTATAATTTCATATGTTTTTTAATTAATACAATTTCATGTGATTTTACCTACTAACTCTACCCTTAATTACTCTATTAATACTACCAGAACAAAAGCATATCCTATATATGTGCATCTGATCAAATAATGCAAAGATTCTTTCTTTTTTTAATAGATTATCAATAAATTTCAAATTTATTTGAAAAATCTTAAGCTCATGTCCATATATATATAAAGGAAATCCGTAATTTATAATAAATCTTAAGATAATATATATTCATTTTAAGAAACTTATAATATATTTATATAAATACTGTCTACCTTATATGAAGATTATTAGGAAATTAATATTTTTGATATTTATTACTAAGAAAGGGTTGACAACTGGAGATTGCCTTATTGCTTGCCAGTTTTCAGTATAGGAAACCAGAATATATGGTATGTACTACTTATTTTTCTATATATTAATTCGAGAACAATTCAGATAATTTTCAAATAAAAAATGATTTTTTAATCGAATAATAGTATTATGAAATTCACACTAAACTATGAACTTTTGAGTTTATTTCAAGGGAAAAATAAAAAATTACAGTATAAATTTTACACTCTAAAATAAATGACGGACTCTCAAATTATTGACACAACACACAGATTAATTATATTGTCTTCACTGTAGTATATATTACATATTCTACATATGTTGATGTGGGCATCTAATCAATTAGGCGAAAAGAGATGAGTGGTGGAAAAAGTCGGATCAAAAGGTAACACACTGGAACCAAAGATGAGGCTTTGTGTGAGACATAGATCCCACTCGGTGTGTGACTATTCTCACTCACCGAGTGGATCATCAAAATGGGATCAGAAGTTTCAGCATGCATCATACTCGTCATGTGGAATTTCGAAATGAATTCCAGTTGCCGTGTGGTTATTCCCACTCACCGAGTAGACTCATTAAAAAACTTTACAAATCAACATTGTCCCTCAATCCACATTTTCCCTAATTACAATTTTGTCACCCCTTATTTACAAATTTTGCAACTATCCTATTTACAAGCATGCCACCACTTTACCTTAACTCATTTCATCCTTATTTTTACTCTTTTAATTAATTTTGTAATTTACCCTTTTATGTAAGGTTTTGAGATGATATAATTGTAATCAACTTAACTTTTGATGAATTAAAAATATAGTCTTTCTTTGGAGCTTGTTAAGGTTTTCATACCTTCGACAATGTGGAATTTCCATTTCCTACGGATTTAATCTGTGAAACCCGGGATTAACTCCTTTTAGTTTAGCTAGAGAAGAACCATTTTTTGATGACTTACATTATGTATTTCGTTATTATATATTCTTTAATTATTTCTTTATTTATATAGAATTGGGATAAAGATCAAATCTAACCTTAATGTATTAAGTGATGTAAATTTAACGTTAACATTTTCAAGCAATATCAATTTTAGCCATACATTATCGAAAATTAAAAAATATTGTATGGCGGGTATCTAATTGTCACTTCAGACATTCCAAATATCAATTATGTCTAAAATATTTAGTGTATTACTAATAAAATTACAAAAATTCTATTAAAATACTAAAAACTAAATATGATACATATAAATTAATCACAATTGTTTTTATCAAACTATCTAAAAATATTTACTGTGTTATTAATATAGTTACAAAAAACCAACAAATTTATTTTTACCAAATTGTTTCAATTTATCGACAAACTTGTTTGGAAAGTCTGATATGACATTTAAATAACAAGCAAATCAGTTTTTTTCAAATTTTCAATAGTGCAAAGCTAAAATTGATCTTGCTTGGAAACGCTGAGGTTAAATTTGCACCATTTCATACGTTAGGCTAAATCTGCATTACGCTTGAAACGCTGAAATTAAATTTCGCCCTTATCCCTATAAAATTCTAGATTTTAGAATATAAACCCTAAATAAAAAAATATAAACACTAGATTAGGAGCATTTTATTATAGAAAAAGACTAATTTTTTGGTGGAAAGTGATGATCAAATGGATATATAATACAATTCTATTACGATATTACATGTAAGCATGCACTTAAAATACAAAAACATATAAGGAAAGTTTGAAATTCCAGTTGTTGAGTTTCAATATTTAGCAAAAATGTAACACAAAGATCTTTCTTTAATAAGAAATTAAAACACCAGTCTTCAAAATTTCCATATAAAGAGGTGGACTTTCTTGCATAAAATTACAAAAACTAGTCCAAAAAAGGGAAAAATATTTTCAGAAATCCCCTCAACAAATCGCATAATAATGATGACTCACATGTCTAGTGAAAAGATTCTGATAAATGCTTGGATTTCCGGGATTGAAAAAACATCTCCGACGACGCTCATATAATTATTTTCTCCTCAGACAAACAGAATTCTCTCTCTCTTAATTTCATAGCTTCGAAGATCTTATATAGCTGAAAACATGGAGGAGAGAATTCGCATGGTGATTGATGATTAACGCATAGATAGGCGTCGCCGGTTTCATCTCCACATCTTATGAGATTTTACTCACCTTATATCTCGGTATTTTGAATTGATTTCTTTTGTTACCTGTTTTAGATTTCTGGATCTTCATTTTTGCGGGTTCTTGTTATACTTTCTCTAAATTCTCTCTTCTTCTTCATCACTACTTCTGCTTCCTTTTTATAAGGATTTTATCGATTTCTGAAACTCGGAGAATTTCACAGAAATGTGTAGCAATACGAGTCTGAGTAGCAGCGGCGGAGGGAGCGGCGGAGATAACGAAGGTTACGGTGGCGGAGATAGCATTTATTCTAAGAAACAACGGAGACAGAAAGTTCCGAAGAGAGGACCGGGAGTCGCCGAGCTAGAGAAGATACTGAGGGAACAAGAGAAGACACCGTCAATGTCGTCGAGTTCCAGTTACCGATTACAATCGCTTGCTCTTCCGTCGTCGAGTTCCAGTGTCTCCGCCGTATCTCCGTCTCCCAGGGGAAAAAGTGGAGTTCATATGTGGAATTCTAATTCTAATTCTAATTGCGATTCTAGATTTCAATTTTCTGCATTTCCTCAATTGAATGGATCTACTTCTACTTCTACAACTCAATTGTTTCATTCATCTGGTAGTAATTTGATGAACACCACCACAAGACAACATTCACCACCTTCAACGGTACTAATTAATTATGTAATTATTTATTTGTTTCGGGTTTGTTCGTGATAAATAGATAATAAAAGGGTTAAATTGCAGAAAAATCTGTTTCCACATCCTGGTAATGGTATGTCATCATCTTTAACAACTCTATCTGCTGGGAATTGTCATGGTAGAGAGCCCCCTTCAAGCCAAACATCATTTCGTCACTCTACTCTATGGCCAGAAGAAGATAAGGCAAGTTTTATATTTATAAATATATGTATATATTTTTTCTAATTTTAAGTTGTTTTAACCTGTTTTTTCATTAATAATTTGGGTGTAGGATGAGTATAATCACTTAGGGCCGTTTGAGTTCGTTGTTTGCCGCTGCTTGCTGATAGGCAGTAGATATTAGTTGTTTTTTCTGTAAAATAAATTGTTTCGGAATTTTACCGAATATTTTTTTTTATCTTTCCTTAATATTGAAAGGCAAAAATCAGTTTCAAAAAATGGAAACAAACGGACATTTAATTTTTAGGAAAATAAATCACTTCTAATTTATAGAAATCTTGGTAATGTGAAGCAAACGGACATATAATCTAAAATCTTGATCTTAAGTTTAAATTTTAGGAAATTAAAACACTTCTAATTTATTGAGAGATCCTGGTAATAGTATTTTTATTTTACTCACATTCATATAACTCTATAACTATACATATATTGATTTAAAATATATTTGTATTAGTTTTTTTTTTTTTTTTTTACATATTTTAAGAGTCACAATTCATCATAAATTTACTAAGCATTACTTACAAAACAACTAATAGCTAATAGCTAACATAATACTGTAGTTAACAACAGCTAAAAATAGCTACGATAATAGCTAAACTACGGTCGATTGAACTAAACAGACCCTTAATATAAATTAAAAAACTACATCAGATCAAATTTAAATAATTAACAACTACATACTTATTTTTCAAACAAGAATAAAGAAAAAAAAAAGTATTTTCTTCAATTCATGTTAACGAAAATTTTGTTGATTAGTTTAATATCTCAACTATACATATTCAAAGAAATATCTCATATCTCGTGATTGAAAATAATTAAATATTTTTTTTTATTTTTATTGATAATTTTCATATAGTATAACATTGTGGAAAATATATGGTTTATGTATATAGATGGTTGGTGAAAAGAGAGCAAGGCCATTTTCTATGGAAATCCCTCCTGTTCCTCCTTTCCGTTACCACATTCCTACATTTCCAGCTCAAATGAACAGATTAGATGCACCATTTTCATGTGATAGTCGGACCCTTTTCAATTTCGAACCAACCGATCACGCTATGTCCCGGTTAGTTTAATCTCCGTAACTTTGATAATGCGATTCATATAAATTCTTATGTTTCTGTCTGATTATAACAATGTTTTTAGCAGAGAAACGAGGCACACTACTTATATGGAACCCAACAGTAAAAAACCGCATATAGAACATGGAGAAACCGAGGGCAATTTCCTCATATTTCCTTCTCCGAATTTTCCTTCTCCAAATACTCCTCCGTCCCTAATTCATACTCCTAATATATTCAATCCGTTCCCTTTTCAAGTAAGATTACAATTTAATTGTCTTATACTATGGCTATGTTTATTTAAGAGATTATTAAAATGTGTGTTGTATGTTTATAGGAAAGCAATACGGAATTACAACATAATTGGGGGATTAGTCATCAAGGTGGAGCGATTACGAAGAAACCATTTTATAGCTTCTTACCTCCGAGGGAGAAATTGGGTATCGCGGAAAGCTTAAACACGGAACGAGTTGAAACGAGAGGAGATGCCATTGATCTTGATCTTAGACTCTAACTCGGAAAATTAAGCAAATTATAATGTCATTTCTACAATTATAATTATGTGCACACTTATGAGCATTCTTGCTAGTATAGATTGGATTGTATCAATTGTTGTAATGGTTGAATGTTTTTCTTTATTTATTCTAGATGAGCTCTATTAAATTTTCATCTGTTTTTGCTAGTATAGTATTTTTTCTATTTAATTATTATTTATATGTTTTTTTTATTCTTTTTTAATTAAATTAAGTTTTTTTTAAAAGATTAAATTCAGTTTTATATACTGTTTTCTTTACATGACAATTTTTAGTATGTTTTATTAAAAAGAAAATAAAAAATTCATTTTTATACTTTTTTCTTCCAGAGCTTTATATGAAGGCCTCAAAAACTGAATTGGACCTCAAAATGTTCAAAGATGATATTTAAAATGTGACTCATACTCATTCATGTTCAAAGCAAAGCATCCCCATCATTTTGGGTTGCAAGCCGTGTAGTTTTACCATAGGAAAAATTTAGACTGAAAATCAGTTTTATAAATAAATTTATAACGATATTAAATGATATTAAATAATAATTTGAATTATATTAAACTAAATAAATTATTATTTTTAATATATTTAAAGGATTGGAGTTTATAAATTAAGGTTTATGATATGTTTTTTTTTAGGATTTAGATTTATAAATTAAGATCTAAAATTTATAATTAGAATTTAAATTCATACTTTGTTTAAGATATATTAAAATGGGTGATATATTGGTAATTATTTTTTAAAGTATGACTTAATTGTAATTTTTATATAAAATATGACTTTTATGTAAAAACCCCTTTTACCATCTATACTATATCCACGAATCTTAGATCTGATCATGGATTGGGCCGGAATTAATCAGGGTTTTTATTTTATTTTATTTTGATACAGATTAAACACGAAATAGAGGGTTTTGATCTTAAATCTACAAAAAGTTTCTTCTCAAGCTAAGCTTGAAGGAGTTAATCCCAAGAAAAGATGAACAAGCTCCAATAGAGGGCCATTTTTATTTGATTTTTGATTCATAAAAGTTATATTCTTCCATACAAAATAAGAGGCTTATATACCTCTCCTAATTCTTAAGGTAAAAGACATAAAATTCCAAGTAGGGTTACAACTTAATAAAGGAAGGATATGGGTAAAAAGGAAAATAAAGGATAAATGACATTTAGGTTATTATCCCTAAATGGCATAACAGTAAATATATTAGTGACAGAACAGTAAAAACAAGAGAGGGGCAGAAAATCTGGCAATCTTGTCTCTTGGTTGGGAATGACATTTTTGTCAGGCCACAAGACGTGTGGCCAATTTCAGCGCACATCACTCGTCTGGCCTTCACTCGTCACTCAGCTTGTGGGTTGGGGCACACATTGAGTGGCGAGTTCCAAGAGCTTTCCCTATCTTCTTCTGAGCCTCGCATGCAATGTGGGTAGTGGCACACGCCGAGTGAGGGATTTTACCCTAATTCTTTTGCTTGCTTCCATTATGTGCCTCGTGTTGGAGATGTTCGCATCATATTTAATTATCTTGTTAAAGCTAAACTTTGTCTGTATTATATTTACATCGAGTTCGGACCAGACTGAGTCAAGGTAAGAAAACAGATTCCCAAACCAATGCAATACAGCTACTATATATTTATATTAAAAATTTTAATAAAACAGTTAAAATTAAACTATAAATATAAACAATAAAAATGAAATAAATTAAAATTTTAGTTAATAATTCAATAAAACTCGAGAAAAGTAATTTTATACAACCAAAATATATTTAATAAAGTAATAAAATCAAATAAGGATAATAAATTGATGAGGTCATCGAGTCTATTTCGGGGGTGTCGGAAGTTTCGAACGAGTCGATGTCTCAATGAGTGACACGTCGAGTGGAATAGATGACAAGCCATGTGGAAGAGAAGTAGAGTTCACATTGTGTGTTAACAAGCAATACATCGGCTGTGAATAGAAACTTTATGTTTCTAAAAAATGAATTCACATGGCATGCCAGAAGTTTGACACGTCATGTCACATGCACAAGACCAACAGACCTTTTACCTTTCAGTTGTTTCTTTTTTACAATTGTGCCACTGGTTATTTACAACTTCTACCATTATCCTTATTACTGTTATGGCACTTGGTATTTACTATGTTGTCATTAGGTGGTACTTTGTCCATTTTAGCCTTTTTAAGTAATGTTAGGATAGTTTGTTTTTAATGGGTTTATTGTATTTTCATTCTTAGAGTTTAGTAAGTATATAAAACCTAATTTTAAGTTGTAATGCATCTTTTTATCAATGAAAATTACAATTCTGCAATGTAGGCTAGGATTATAATTCTCTAATAAAATTATCAATAAAAATTACATTAAGGCATCTTTTTATCTTGTCCAAGTTCTAGCTTGAGAAGTTAAACCTCTGTTATCATCTTTCAATTCTCAATAAGTATTAGTTGGTATCAGATTCAATCGTTTCTTAACTCAAATCCTCGTTGATATGGTTCAACCTAAAGTATCTAAAAACACATGAAGGCATATGACAAAAAGCTTGAAGATATGAAGCTAAAGGCGAGAGCTTCAAATGAGAAAATTAGGGAGCAAATAAGGGTTTCCATAAAGCAAATAAGGGTGGAAATTCAAGGTATGATCCAACATGACATGGAAGATTAAGAGAACAAGAAGGCCCTCAACTACCACCACCATCACCTCCACCTAATAGGAATTCATTTCAACCACACCAAAACCTTAGAGGTCTAAGGAATCAAGAGGTAAGGGGACCTGTTCTAGTTAATGAATTTGATAGTGATGATGATGTATATAGGTATAATGAACATAGAGCAAACATGTATATGGGTTTTGTGGGGAGGAACCTATATGGTGGGAATGAGAATGAGAGGAATCCACCTAGAGCTAATTTTGATAGAGATGATGCATTTCAATTGACGGTGGATTTACCCGCATTTGGGGAAGGTTTAAATATTGAGTGATTTCTTGATTGGTTATCGGAAGTGGAGAGGTTCTTTCAATATGCAGGAATACCAGACCATAGGAAGGTAATGTTGGTTGCTTGTCGTTTTAAGGGTGAGCCTCAGTTTGGTGGGATCAACTTAGGGAAAAATGAAGACGAGGGAGAGGTTTTTACCACTAGATTATGAGCAATATATCTGTAGTTTTTACTAAAAGTGTACACAACAGAGAAGGAGTATGCACGAGTACACTCGAAATTCTTGAGGTTATCGGCTACAGTCTAATTGATGGAGTCAAGGAGTAAAAAAAAACGTCTAGATAAAACTAGAAAAATATGTTTAAAAGTTTTCATGTTGCCCAAAGAAGCTTTATCCAAAACTAGAATAATATCATCATAAACAAAGTGAGAAAGGAAGCAAGAGTTCCTAATAGAACCCATCAGCGTAATCTAGGGCAATGTTATAAAAATGTTAAGAGTTAGTCGGGCGAGCATAGCCCCAACCTTTAGGAATTAAATGAGTATTAATCAAATTGTTTTTTGAGTAAGAGTGAGGAGGAGGGAAGAGCGGGGCAGGACATCCCAACCAGGTTGGCACCCCCTGTGAACCGAAGACCCCCGAGTATTAATCAAATTGTATTTTTGTAATTTTTTTTTTAAAATTATAATAAATAAATTATTATGTAAATACAATTAAAATATTTAGGATATGAAAATATATTTATTTTAATAATATTTATATTAATGTCCTTAGAAATTAAAAATGTGCCAAAATAAATAACATGTTAATAAAGCAAAAAATAATAATATTAATATATTAGAAATAACATTTTATAATTTTAGGTTTTTTTTTTAATTTTTGGTTACTCAAAATTAAAAACATTGATATAAAATTTAGGCCAATGTTTTAAAAGGTTAAAATCAAAAAAGTTAGAATTGGTCAAATTCAAATAAAGATACTACTGAAAACAAAAAAAATACTTATTCTAACTCAAAGGCACCCAGGTGGCCAAATATCAGTAAACTGATTTGTGCCATCTGACTAGAAGAAATCAAAACAATATTTTAATAGATGCAGTCTGAGTCAATTTTTAGAACACTAGGGTCCGTTTGATATGCCGTAATGTAATGTAATGTAATGTAATCAAACTTGTAATGTAATGGAAAGGACTGGTGATTCAATTACCATGTTTGATTGTTAAATAAAAAGAAAATGAAGAAATGTAATTACTGTTACAATATTTATGTTTACCTAAATAAATATAATCATAAAATTTTATTTGCACAATTAAAATTAACAAAATAAACACGATAATGTGAAAAATGAGATAAAGCGAAAAACGAAAAACACGAAAAATACAAAAAATGTAAAAAAAATTTGAATCAAAATCAAATACAAAATTAGATTACCTGAAATCAATTTAATTAGTATATATATATATATATATATATATATATATATATATATATAAATTACTTTTTCCTCGTTTTTAAATTTTCATGTTTTTCTATTTTTTGCGTTTTTGAGAATGATAAGAGGTTAGATTGAGGTGTGAGATTTGATAAATGAGAGGTTAGAGAAGCTTTGAGAGTAACAATTAAGGTGCCGTTTAGTAAGATGTAGTGACCTTCGTAATGGAATGACCATTACATTGAAGGCTAATTACCATGTTTGGTTGCATATTACAATTTCATTGTAATGGAATGAGAAAACCTTGAGTTAATTTTTTTTTGAAGAAATCTTGTAATCCCCATTACATAGAAAAATGCCTTGAATTCTCATTACATTGTCATCTAACCTCTCATTTCTCAAATCCCACCTCTCAATCTCACCTCTCATTCTTGTAAAAAACGCAACAAGTAGAAAAACATGAAAATTGAAAACGAGAAAAATGAAAAAAAAGGAAAAACAGAAAAAATGCGAAAAATGAAAAAAAAAAAGAAAAACCGAAAAAATGAGAAAATAGAAAAACGGTGAAAAATGTTGAAAATGGAAATTAAAAGAAACGAGAAAAATGTAAAAAAATATGAAAAAGCGAAAAACTATATACTAATTTATTGATTTCGGTTAATCTAATTTTGTATTTGATTTTGATTCGATTTTTCACATTTTTCATTGATTTTAATTATGTAAATAAAATTTTATGATTGCATTTAATTAGGAAAATACAAGTATTGTAATGGTTATTGATAACATCCAAATATTATTTACGGGACCAAAAGGGTAATTAACCAAACGACCGCGTATAAGGAGGATCGTGAAATCTGTGGCGTATCAAGTAAGCCACCTGGACGGCGGATCATATAGATTCCTCAATACGCCATCAATAGTCAAACACTTGGGAGACCCGCCATCTCACCTCGATACGCCCCCTGAACGGCAGAGCCGATTCCCAATAAAGGCAACTAATAACCCATTAATGTGCTAACGGCCATACTTGAATAAAGATCAGTAACCTCCATTAATGAGGTATTAATGGAGACTTTCTAGTTATCCATAGTTACAACTATATGAGTATAAATAGCTTGCATCCCAAGCTATTGAGGTACACACAGACACTCTTCTAAAAACCCTACTTTGTGCTTACAGTTTATTCTTCTATACTCTACTGACTTTAGCATTGGAACTTCCCCCCGCCGATCCCAACGGCGCCCCACAGGGAAGAAAGTGGATCAAGAATTCATCACCAGTCACCAATTGGTGCGGTGAAGGTGAAAGTTCTAATCACAAAAGGACTTAGTTCACAATCACAAGGATGGCAAGTGGAGGGTCGAACCCTTCAATTGGAACAACAACACCTTCAATACCAACTTCAGTCAATAATCCCCAGACAAACGCCGAAAATATAGATCCCAATGCACCGATTGTTCAGGATGAAAGAGAAATGTCGCCTGAGTATTTCATGGATGTTTGCGCAGAAGCGATGGGAAACATCTATGGAACAGTTATGGCGGATCGACTAAGAGCTTACCTTGCGAATCCCGTCATAGGTGGACCCACAATGGGAACCATTCCACCTTTGAATCGTCCCCTGCCAAGGCCGAGGACATCAGTATGGCAGGCTGCCTTTATCAGGCCAGGGGCTCGATGTGACTCAGCCTTCTTGCTCTCTCAACCTACGGATTCAGTCACCAATCCAGAATTAGGAAGTGTCCTGCCAACAAATAGGAGACTATTTGAAGAAGTGCCAGAAGGAAGTCAGAGGAACCATCAGTCTCCCCCAAGGAATACAGCTAATCCAGGAATCACTATTGGCGATCCTCAGGTACCTCCATTGCTAACTGGAACACAGGCTAGCCAAGGGCAAACCAATGAGGCCGCGAATCCTGGTCACCCGTAGGGCGGACGTATTGATCCAAGGCGTGGAAGGCAGACCAGATCTCATAGACGAAGACGATCCAGATCCCGTTCCTACCATAGAAGGCTGACCAGATCACCACGTCAGGAAATACGGCTTCCACCGCCAGAACAAGGAGGAGGCGGACGTCCCCCACCTAGAGGACGAGGTAGAGGTGGTAGACGATCACCATTGGATCCCTCATCGCAGTCTAGCTCCTCCTCCTCGCAACGGAGTAGATCCCATAATAGGAGACGCCCGAGGATGGATTGCAACTTTATAGCTGATGAGGTTCGGGCGGAAATGCGAAGGCAGAATGAGGAGAATGCAAGGCACAATCCTTTTGCTAATAGAGAATCGCCGTTCACAAGACGGATCGAAGATGTGGAAACTGATAGGCAGTTCAAAGTTTCAAACATACCTAGCTACTCAGGGGAAGATAATCCTGAGGCCCATGCAAGAAAATACATCATGTTGCTTGCGATGACTGGCGCCAGTGAAGCAGTCTTGTGCCAAATGTTCATAACCACACTGAAAAGACCGGCGTATGACTGGTTTCAATCTCTTCCGCCAGGGTCAATAGATAGCTGGAATCGGCTGAGTAGGGAATTTTGCTCAAAGTTTGTAGGAAGCATTCTGCCAGTTGTTTCATCGCGAAAGCTTTTTGAGTTAAAGCAAAAGGAAGATGAATCCCTCAGAGATTATGTCAACAAGTTCAACAAATTATGCATCCGAGTAGTTGATGTGGACGTTCCTACGGATGTTGAAGCAGTGATAAAGAATATGACCTGCAAAAGCCTATAAGAGGATTTGATCAGACACAAGCCTAGGACCACTGCAAAATTAATGGAGAGATACAAGGATTTCATGGAAGTTGATGACATACGAAGAGAATCTGCTTCTCCTCCTAAAAGAGGGAAAGGCGAATCCCGAAAGAGAGCTAAGGTGAAGGAAAAGCTCCCCGATTCATCCTCCAGAAGTAGACAGAGGATTTCCAGGAACAAATCGGCGTATACGCCATCGTTTGAACGCCCCTAAAAGTGAAGTGTTGATGTGGCTAGAAAATAGCCAACACAAGCGGAGCATTTCATATCCCGAACCAAAAGGGGGGAATACACCAATACGGGGAGAAACCCTAAAAATTATTGCAGATATCACAGGAGAAATGGACATGAAACAGATGCATGTTGGGAACTGGCCAGGGAGATCGAGAGGCTCATTGAGAAAGGGAAGTTGGATAGGTTCGTTCAGAATGACAACAAGAGAGATGAGGATAAGCCAAAAGATGATCCAAAAAAGAAGGCTAAAGGCATTATCAATGTCATCGCTGGCGGACCAGGATACCAGCCCTCAGTTAAAAAATCCAGAACAACCGCCCTTGATAGAGCATCACTCAATCGCCCGTTCACGGACATTGTGTTGGTCCCGTGTGATTAGTTCCAAGGGGGGGGGGGGGTTAGGAACTAATATAACTTTTTTCGTTTAATTGTATGCTGACTTAGTTATTTTGCAAGTTGGTCAGCTCAGCTTTTGGTCAGCTTGGCCAGATATGCTATAAGACAGCTTTGGACGGATATTGACTAAAGCTGTTTTATTTATAAGTTAGATATTGACACTCTTGGAGGTCAGCTTCTAACTCAGCACTTGAAATTACTCAGAGTCAACTTTAAACAATTTTATATGCTGAGTAAATTTCACATTCAACACATGCACATATATATATTGAGAGAGAGTTTAGAGATTACTCAGTATCACTTATCCTGGTTCGGCCTCTCCGCCTACGTCCAGTCCCCAGAGTCCTCCGGGCTTTTAGAATCCAATACTGAGCTCTTTAAAGGTAGAGCACAAACCAAGTACAAGGCAGTTGAATATGCAAGAGTACCTTCCTCTATTCGTCTACTCAACTCCTACTAAGTGCTACAGCCCAGCACCTAGATTTCTCTACCACTGAATGTTTACAACCAAACACTCAGCACTACACTCTCAATTTTACAATTGATAAACACTTGTTCCTCTTCAAATAAAGAACACTTTAGAAGATTACAAGTAATCACTCTAGCATTTACACAAAGAATGAAAGATGGGTGTAAGATCTATTTTTGTAACTGAGTGCTTTTGTATCTTTTCTCTCTTGTATTTTTCTCTTTTTTTGTCCGGCAATGATCCAAGGATTTTGATTGTCCTTATATAGGATGAAAATCTAGAATTGGATCATTTTGAAATGATGTAGCCGTTAATGTTAAAACGGCTCTTTTAGGGGACAGATTCTGGTCATCTTCAGACTGTTCCGACCATTCCCTTCCTCTGCATTTCTTCAGACGTCAGGCTTATCTTCTTACGTCTGGCTTGTCTTTTTGCGCCAGTTGTCCTTTACCAATACTCCAGTGACCCATACATCTTGGAATGTGTCTTCTGCGTTTTTCTAAGGATTCAATTATTGGTGCAGAGGGGCGGTAATCTTTGTCTTTTAGCTAACGACTTTTTCATGTTGTCCTGAAGAGTCACTCAGCTTCTACTTCGTAAAACCTTGTCATTTGCATTTTCCAATCTGAGTATAAGTTTAGTCAGCTCAGCTTCGTGAGACAGTTGTTGTGGGCGTGTATGTCTTTGTCCTTTTGATGCTAAGTTTGATTCCACTCAGTTTGATACTTTAAGCTTCTATGCTGACCTCTTCCTGTCTTACTTCTTATATTTATCTTTATTTATATTTATACTCAATATTGAACAAACGGATTAGTACAATTAAAATAAAGCACATAAATTTAATTGTCTCTTAATCATGGATGATTTTGTCAAATCAAAATCTTGTGGAAATGTGTTTCAACAAACTCCCCCATTTTGATGTTGGCAAAATGCATAATTATGGAACTCAGTTTTGAAATTCCCCATGATTGATTTATCTTTCATATTTCTGAAATTTCTCCCCCGTAAGGGTTGCATCTGTTTATTTATCTCTTGAACCTACCAAGATTTATTTGAGATAAACTAAGGATGTGTGTACTGACTAGATTTAGTTCAGCTTTCAAAAATGCTTGGATACTTAGTTTGATTTACTCGTTATTTTGTATACTGAGTATTTGTTTGTTCAATGTTTATGTTAATGTGTATTGACAAGCATGGCATTTGAACAGAATAAAAAACAGTTCATTGAATAAAATAGAACATACACATACATAAAACTTATGCCCACAAAATAGATTTTTAAACAAAAACTTAACAAAAACTTAAAGTTTCACTTCTTCACTTAGTCACACAACTTTACCCTTTCCTTTCACTTTGCTTCCTGATGCACCTGTCTGTTGTTGAGTTCTAGGTTTAGTTCTCTCCCCCGTTTTGCCAGCATCGGGTTTGTAGACAAAGGTTTCATTTCTTGCAGCTGAGGATAGAACATTCGAATAACGTTGTAAACTCTTCGTGCTCTCACTCAAGCCGTCTATTACAGGAACGCAATCATCTCGAACATTTTGAGGAATGGGGATGGATCCAGTGATCAGGTTGATAATACACTCATGGGACTTACTAAGCCAAGTAAGGGAGCTAGTGATCTGAGCAAAGGATTGATGATACATCTTCAATAGGGCAGAATCATAGAAGATGCGTTGAGCACTGTCATAGTGAACGACCTGTAGAATACCTTGTGAAAGTTTATCATTGATGGGGTCAACATCCATCTGAGCTTTGTTGACACTGAGAAGACTCACGGCTTCACTGAGTTGATCAATTGTACATTGAGAAGTGGAGGAAATGAGCTCTCATGTACATGTAAGATCGGTAGTCAGCTTGGCAAAGCATCCCTACAACTCAGCAGATGTGGCATACTCAGGTTTGGCTGTTGGCCCAAGGTTGGGTAGTTCTGCTCTCAATTTGGCAAATTGTTGATCTAACTCAGCTGAAGTTGCATAGCCTGGATTAGGGGTAGAGAGATTATTGATTTTACCTTCAAGGGAGTTCATGTGGTTTATCATCAGAAGGAATAGCTCAGTCAGCTTGGCAATGTGATCTTGCTTAGGTTGCTGTGATTGGACGGTAGTCACAATACTGACAAGATCCTTGAGTCCCTTAATTTCCGTAAGAAGTTGAGTGATGGCAGATATATTTGAGGACTCGGGATGAGTAGACCTAGCAGCATCAGAAGTGGTGAACTCCTGGAGAAGAGATTGAGCCGTTTCGATGATGCGACGGCCAGACTGAGTTGCACTAAGGTAGGCATGTTGCTCAGTAGAAGTTGGCTCAGACGCAGGAATGGAGGTGGAGCTGGATGGTGGTGGAGTTGGCTGCTTACTAGCTTGAGCAATTGGGTCTTGATCAGGATGTTGAGTTTGAACAGGTGGATCCATAGCTTTCTCCCCATGTTGAGTGGCTGGATCTTCGAGCTCTTGCTCGGCAGGTGTTAGACGAGGTGCCGCGGCCTAATCTCCCGGGCGGACCGGGGGGTGGACACCTCATGGCGACGTAAGCGGTGATTGGCGCCGAAAGCAACCAATCGTGGAATCAAGCTGCTCGGTAGGACCGGAGCTCGGAGATATGGAAGAGTCGCCACCCACGAATGGGAAAATGAACACCGATCCTTTGCGGGAGACCGGTGTGGGTTTGGGAAACTTAGGTACGAGCCGAGAAGGCTAGCTCCTTTCCGGAGAAAGGCTACTAGGCACCCCGACATCGCCCGGTTATGAACCACCGGCCTCCTACTCAGCATGTTAGGCGATAACGGACTAATCGTATACTTCTTTAAGTTTAAAATTCATTTGAAACCTTTTCTTTCTCTTTTTGGAAACCGTTTTGAGCATATATTATTGAAAAGCCACTTTAGTAAAGAATCACCCATTTACATCAATTTGATATACATACAAAGAGAGGGGAGGAAGAAAGAAGTGGTTTATTTACCACGGGATTTACATGTCGTGTTGCGTGTTAATTCTATACTAACTCATTTCCCCAAAACGAGTTTATTTACATGGTTCGTACCTTAATCGCCGTTGGAACGATTTAGGTACGTTTCAAAACCCCGTTTGATGAAGTTCACCCGAATCGCCGTTGGAACGACTCAAATGTTTGAAAACGTTAAGGTAAAAAAAACCTTTAATAAGAAAACGTGGTTAAGCATACAAGTCAATTTATTTTGTATAAATCATTAAGAAAACGATTCGAAAACTTTATTATTCACCATGAAAATGATTTTAATTACAAGGTTCGCTTAATCCGTCGTTGGAACGGACTAAGGTTTTAAAACGTGGTGTTTTGAGAAACAATTTGAAATGTCAAGAAAACACTATTTATTTACATTAGGAACCTCTAAAAATCTATTAGTTTAAATAATTAAATTGAAAATCCTTTTTGTGATTTATTTTCCCCTTTTTACTTAATGGATTCTTTACTTGTCATAATTACAACAATAAACATATTAAATCCAAACTCACTCCCAAATAAAGCCCGTTTGAAACATGGACCCATGAATGACCAAAAGAATAAAGAAAATAATATAGGCATATATATATATACATTTTAGCCAAAAAGAAACATGAAATAAAGGTTAATGAAAAGATACTATATAATACATATATGAAAATACTAAATATAATACATTTTTACTTTAAACATGTGAAAATAATAAATAAAACCCCTAAATAAGAAAATATCATTTGTCTCCTAAATAGTTTTATCTAATAATAACTAATATAGCCCAAATAGCCCAAAACTATATATATACATACCTAATGTAATTTAAATGTCAAAATAATATCCATTTATCCACAAAATGTCTACTAACTAATCACTCCCAAAACACCCAAGTAAATATCATTTTAAAATAAAATTCACTACCATTTAAGTAAAGGAAAAAGAAAAAAAAAAGATATATATACATATACTTATATTTAAAATAAAATAAAAAATGATATATAAACATTCTAAATAACTATATGTATCAAATGTCTAAAAATAGTTTGAAAATCTATATTACATAAATACACATATATATACAAAGGACCAAAAGCTTAAAAGTTAAGAAACAGGGACCAAAACAGCATCTTTTACATTCCAGCAGATTTACCGACGGAAAATCCGTCGGTAAACAGCAATTAGTGACAGAAACGGAAAATTACAGCAGCACTCCAATTGTTTCCAGATTTATTCAAAAGCTTTAAATTAAGTCTAATTCAATCGTTTTGAATTTCCGAACTACCAAAAATGGGTCATAGTCAATAACGGAAGTTCCTAAAACGACGTTTTTATTTTAAAACATTATTTAGAAATTTTTTTAAATTAAAAACTTATAATTACAACGTCTTTTAATACCCGAACTACCTTTTTATCGGATCACGGTTCGTATTGGGATATCAAAACGAGGTTTTTATTTTAAAACAAAACCAAATTTTATTCAACACGAGACGAAAATTAAATAAATACGCAAAATTAAATAAAACGTGGTAAATAAATAAATAACTAAATAAATAAAAAGATAACATAAAAATAAATAGAAGAGGAAAATAAATTGAATAAACTAAAAGAGTCTAGTCCTCGGATAATACCTTAAGTTCGGTATTGACGGTTGACGTCGATTGATTCCACGAATCGTGCTTCCCGATGTTTTTGATAAAATTTTAACTTTTAGGAGATTTGGAATTTTTAGGAAAAAAAATAAATTTTCTCTCTCTAAAAATGTCTAGAGTGAGAAAATCCTTCCAAAAAGCTCCTCGGCTAAATGCATGGGGATCCGTGCCTTTTATAGGCATTTGGATCCCCGGCGGAATGGGCGACGCCCGAGAAAAATCGGGCGTCGCCCAAAAGGGTTGGGCGGCCGCCCAACCGCCGTTGGGCGTTCGCCCAACGATCGTCGGGCGTTCGCCCAACGTTGTTGGGCGCTCGCCCAACGGCTGCCGGGGCGCGTCTCGCGCCGTCGGGCGCGCTAGTCCCGTGGCCGTCGAGCGCGCGTTTCGCGCCGCCGGGCGCCCACGCATTACGGGCACCGAACGCGCGTTCCGCGCTGCCGGGCGTACACGCCCCGTGGCCGACGAGTGCGCGCTCCGTGCCACCGAGCTCGTGCATCGCTCGGACGACGAGCGCGCGCCATTCGCGGTTGGACGCGTGCGTCCGATGGACGTCGAGCGCGTGCCCCGTGCTGTCAAGCGGGAGTCCGACTGTCGTCGAACGCCCATCGGCTGCCGCTAAGCACTCGCACCATGCCGCTAAGCACTCGCGAGCCATCCGATCGACAACAGCGACCCGCCGTAACTTTTTCTTCCTTATTATGTACTTATTATTTTTTTTTTGTCTTTTTTCAAAACATCCGGAATCAACCGCTTCAACCGTCTTGTTTTCAGGTTTTCGTCACAGGTCCTCCGACTCAGTGTCTACAGTTTCCCCTACTTTGCTATTTTGACAGTGATGTGTGTGTTTTGAAAACGTTTTTTGCTAACGCAACACATGCAATGTAAAACATATAAAAAGTAAAAGACACGTAAAGAGTAGGAGGGAGAATACCTGACCTTCGCGCTGCGCGTTCCGGTGTCGTTTTTCGATTCTCTCCAGCCTTGCCTCTGAATCGGCCGTCGGTGGATGTTTTTCTCTCGGAATCTAGCGTACGTTGACTATGGGTAAGAATGGCTCAAAAGTAATTTCGGTGCACGACCGTGAGTAAGAGGGCTCAAAAGCGATTTCGGCCTACGACCGGGGTAAAATGGCTCAAAAGCAACTCTGGTCTACGACCGTGGGTAAGATGGCTCAAAAGCGACCCTGGTCCACGACCGCGGGTACAACGGCTCAAAAGCAACTCCGGTCTGCGACCGTGAGTAAGATGGCTCAAAAGCAACCCTGGTCCACGACCGCGGGTAAAATGGCTCAAGAGCAACTCCGGTCTACGACCGTGAGTAAGATGGCTCAAAAGCGACCCTGGTCCACGACCGCGGGTACAACGGCTCAAAAGCAACTCCGGTCTACGACCGTGAGTAAGATGGCTCAAAAGCAACCCTGGTCCACGACCGCGGGTAAAAATGGCTCAAAAGCAATTCCGGTCTGCGACCGTGAGTAAGATGGCTCAAAAGCAACCCTGGTCCACGACCGGGGGTAGAACGGCTCAAAAGCAACTCCGGTCTGCGACCGTGAGTAAGATGGCTCAAAAGCAACCCTGGTCCACGACCGCGGGTAGAAATGGCTCAAAAGCAATTCCGGTCTGCGACCGTGAGTAAGATGGCTCAAAAGCAACCCTGGTCCACGACCGCGGGTAGAACGGCTCAAAAGAAAATCCGGTCTAAGACCGTGAGTAAAAATGGCTCACAAACGAGGATTGTCTCTAAATTCTTCTGCAGCACTGTTATCTGTATTTTCTCACTGTAGCTAGCGTCTCGGAGGTTTAATGGAAACGTGTTTTAGTCTGGAATGATATAGACTAACGATTATTTTTCTGTTGACTGTCGTCTGTATTTTGACTGGTGTCACTGTTCTGTAAAAATTGGCTGTTGTCTGGAGTTCATATCTTGACAATATTGGTTGCTGACTGGGAGAAATGCAGGCTGAAACGGACTGCAAATCGGAGGTCTGTGCGCCTGGTAATTAATTATTTACTTTTTACCTTTATGTCACATCGTACTTTTTTCACTATTTACGGGAATGCCATTCCTCTTCCCTATATAAGGTGGTGGGGTTCCATTTCAACCCCACACCTTCTCTCTCTTCTTTCTCTCTCTAGATTTTGATTTGGATTATTCTCGGGATGGATTTGGATGAATGCGATGGCACGAGAGGCATGGAGGAGGTTTACGTGAACCTGGATAGAGTGGACCCTTTCCACGATCCTGAGACACATCTGAGCCGGACACGCTGCAACGAGGTAAGTACTTTCTCACTTTTTCGTTATTTGATTCAAATTCTAGGCTTTAGTGTTCCTATCCGAACATGATTCGCATGCTAACCTTTAGATTGCCTTAGAGGACTTTAGCTAGAAAGCGTGAATTTCTTTACTTACAAGTAACACTTGTTTATTTTTGTGTAAGAATGCGCGCGATATGCATGTCAATAGTAAAACTACGAATTTATGCATGCTAACAGTAAAGATAATGTGAATAGTAAAAACGTGAATAGTGCACGTGAATAGTAAAAATGTGAATAGGGCACGTGAATAGTGAAAACGTGAATAGTAAACACTTAACTAATGTACGTGAATAGTGAAAACATGAATAGTGCATGTGAATAGTGTACGTGAATAGTGAAAACTTAACGAATGCACGTGAATAGTGCACGTAAATAGTAAAAACGTGAATAGTGAAAACTTAACTAATGCACGTGAATAGTGAAAACGTGAATAGTGCACGTGAATATTAAAAAAACATGAATAGTGCACGTGAATAGTAAAAACTTAATTAATGCTCCTTGTCAATGCGGACGAGAGTGGATTAAAGAATAAAGAATTAACTAAACCTTACATAAACGACCCTAAAGGAGAGATTTTTACAGAAAGTTGGTCCAAATTGACCAGATGTCTCTAGGTTAGACCCCGACTGAAATAATAACTAGTCCTAACGTGTTTTCATCAAACTTACGCTTAGGAATCACATTTAAATTTTTCTGTCTTGTTCTTTCTAGTTCATCGAGATTTCCGGGACTACGGCCGAGATCCATACGTGGTATGCTATGCTAGGGGCCGCGACGAGAGCCCGTGTGCGTGAGTTGGGCTTCGAGCCCTTTATTTCAGCGTTGCCCCGCACCAACGGGGTGTGCGATCGTTTTGGCCTGCGTGCCTTGTGCGAGCGGTGGGTTGACTCGACCCACACCTTCCACCTTTCTTTTGGGGAGATGACTATCTCGCCCAGAGATTTCTCTTTGCTGACAGGGCTGCGGGGGAGCAGCACTCCAGTTCCCTTTCGTTTTGATATGATGCGACCGCGGGTCGACCGCGCTAGGCTAGCTGCTTTGATTGGGCCGGGAGTTTACCCAGGCGCCAGATCTTCTCCAGCGAAGTTTGTTTCTACTGCGAGCCTTTTGAGTCGCCGGGATTTTTGCGAGACGGACGATGCTGACTTGGCAGTTCGTAGTTTCCTAGTGTATACCCTGAGTGAGACGATTTTCCGCACCAAGAGCGGAAAGGTACACGCTGGTCTTATTCAGGCTCTCAGTGATTTGGATGCGGCAGCGTCTTATGATTGGGTGGGAGCGGGCCTAGCCTTCTTATATAAGTTTTTGGATTTGACTTACCGGAAGCGCAAGGACTTCGGTGGTTACACATTTGCCCTACTGGTACGTGACGCATCCTTGACTTGCCCATTTTATCTTCTTCGCGCTTTTATGTTCATGACCCTTGTTTTTACCGCAGGTTTGGGCGTACGAGAGGCGGATTCTTCCTAGCCAGTCTCGGCCTCGACCACGAGTACCGAGGCTCCCTCTCATGACTCGATGGAGAGAGTTTGACCTAGGCGCAAAGAAGAGACGGACGGTGGCGCGGCTCCTAGACTGGATTGACTCGCGGACCCTGGGACAGGTAGATATCTTCTAGTCGCGCTAGATTCTTGTTTGATCTGACCTGACCCCCCCTTTTGTGTTTTCAGATCAAATTCAGGTGGGACGACCTTGACTTCGGTCCCGACTACATGTACGTGACTTTGATCCAGGAGCAGCAGTGCGTGCTCACTGGCCCCTGCATGCGGGCTTGGTATTTGGGCGACCGGGGCATCACCGGGATTAGGGACGCACACTAGTCACCCGGCGAGATTCCCATTTCCATGTTCGCGGTGCGGACCATGCCCTTGTCGGTCATCCGTCAGGACTTGACCCGTCGGTTTGTCGGTAGAGAGGTGTGGGTTCATGCCGGAGGCCATGATCTTTACCTATCGACTCTGTTGAGCGCGAGGGATGCCCCAGCGGCGGCGATGGAGGTGGATCCCGTGGCAGACGTATTTTCGCGGGAGGCTGTCGCGGCAGTCTTCGATCAGGAGGAGGTCCCGGTGAGTGGTTCAGCCTATTTCCCTTTATTCATGAGATGGTTAGCGGTATTTATTGTGTTTTTATTTGCAGGAGGGGTCCTGGAGGAGCGCTCATCTGTCGGACTTCTTTGACAGCACTTGAGCTCAGACATCCGTGGGCGAGCCACCCTACTATGTCGGTGAGTCCTCTAGTGTTGCCCGACCGGAGAGGTCCTCCTTTGGTGTGCCCGTTCCGGACTACGGAAGAGATTTCGCCACTGTTTGTTATGATGAGTCCGGGGCAGCCTATGCGGGTGTCGAGATGGCTCCTCCCCTCTTCACATCGAGGGTGCCATTTGACCCTCCCGACGCTTTGCAGACTACGAGAGAGACTTGTACAGATTATATGGGACTATCCGGTTACCTCCGAGACCACCTCAGCTTGCGCTGTGCCGATCACCTGGTATGTATCCTTACTTTATTTTAGTGTAGTGGAATGCATGCATGTATGTATGATTTCTGTTCTTGCCTATGCTGCTTCGTTTTTTCTTTTCTTTTTTTTTTCACATCTGTTTTTCCTCTTTTTTTTTTCTTTTTTAGAGCGATCTTCACGCCCATGAGCGGAGACGGAGTGAGTCGGTGCGGGAGGCCGATGCCAGGGTTGGCCAGGTGTACCAAGAGCGGAACGACCACTGGTCAGAGGTGATGCGGAGGGAGACTGCTGGACATCTTGTCGTTGAGGAGAGGGCGCGTGATGAGACGATTGGACGCCTCGCTGCCGAGGAGAGGGTGCATGTTGAGACCACAGGACGCCTCGCTGCCGAGGAGAGAGCACGAGTTGCTGAGGAGAGGCTCCGAGTTACCGAGGAGACCTTATCTGCGGAGCGGGCATCGCATTTGAGGGGGTTTGAGGCCTACTGGAACTTCCCTCCATATTAGGCTTATTATGTATTGCTTTGTAGTTTTCATTAGAGTTACCCCGATGTATAGCTGATGTATAGGGAGCGGGGTGGATAGCAGGTAGGCTTTTTTATTGTGAAAAGTAAGGTAGGAAATGTATAACTCATGATTCATATTACCATGCATTCAGTAGATTATGATGATTCCAATCATTCTCGTCAAATATATTCATGCATTTATTTATTTACAAACAACAGAAATACTTAGCCTCTTATACATTGTTTTTGTAATTGCTCAAGTTATAACTACTGTTACCAGGACCCGCCTTTCAGTTTTCGGATCCCGGCGATTTTTCTCCTCTCCTTTTACTATCCCGGAATTTTCAAATGAGTGCCCTTTCGGGTTTTCACCCACTGGGATGTCCCTTATTGTTGCATAGGCCGCCCTTGACGGGTTTTCAACCTATCGGGAATTTTTCTTTCTTTTTTTTCTTACGAAAAGTATTTCTTAAGCCTATCTAGGTTGGTAGGTTCGGAGAATTCCATGCCGTCCATGGTAGTTAACTTCACCGCTCCTTTGCTTAGTATCTTCTTCACGATGAATGGCCCTTCCCAGTTAGGTTTAGACTTGCCCCTAGGGTCGGTGTGCGTCACACAAATCTGTTTCAGCACCAAATCTCCTTCTTTGATAGGACTGGTCTTGACCTTTTTATTGAAAGCTCGAGCCATCCTTCTTTGATATAACTGTACATGGTAAAGGGCTTCCATCCTTTTCTCGTCAACTAAAGCCAACTGCTCACATCGCCTCTTCACCCATTCCGTCTCGGGGATTTCTGCTTCCACTGCGATTCTCAACGATCGCTTTTCGATCTCAATCGGTAGGACTGCTTCTGTTCCGTATACCAAGGAGAATGGCGTTGCCCCAGTCGAGGTTCTGACTGTCGTGCGATAAGCCCATAATGCGAGTGGGAGCTGCTCATGCCAATTCCGATATGATTCCACCGTTTTTACGAGAATCCTCTTAAGATTCTTATTAGCTGCTTCTACTGCCCCATTAGCTTGTGGACGGTACAGAGAAGATCTGTGATGTTCAATGCCATATTCTCAGAAGAGACTTCTTACTTCCCCCTGAAACTGGACCCCATTATCCGTGATCATGTGATGAGGCACTCTGAACCTGGTGACCAAGTGTTTCTCAATGAACTTTCTCATCTGCTTGGATCCCAATTTGCTAAACGACTCTGCCTCTACCCACTTGATGAAATAATCGATGGCGACTGCAATAAACTTGTGCCCGTTCGAAGCATTAGGCCTTACCTCACCAATGATGTCAATGCCCCAAGCCGCGAATGGCCAAATAGGTGCTAACACATGTAATTCCATGGCTGGAAGATGACTACAATCGCCGTGGATTTGACAATCGTGGCATTTCTTCGTATACTCGCTACAATCTCTTTCCATGGTGAGCCAATAGAAGCCTTGTCTGATGATTTTCTTGGCTAACACTGCTCCTCCTATATGGGCCCCGCAAATTCCTGAATGTACTGATTCCATTGCCTCGCGGGCTTCTCCCGCATCCAAGCACCTTAGTTGCAACCCATCGATGTGCCTTTTGTAAAGTAAGTCGTTGTGGATGACGAACTGCCGAGCTAACCTTCTAATCACAGCTTGATCCCTCGGTTCTGACTCTGCCGGATATGTTCCATGCTTCATGAAGTTCACGATATCGAAATACCACGGTTTTTCATCTGCCCCTAACAGCATTACGTCCTCGTAGCATGGTTTGTGAGATCTCCTCAATACCAACGGTTTCAAGGCAAGGTTCCGGGGGTTGTCCCAAACTGACACCAAAGTGGCCAAAGCATCCGCCGCCTGGTTCTGCGCTCGAGGAATGTGATAGAAACGACACTCCTTGAATCTTTGTGCCAACCCTTCTAGCTGATCTAGATATGGACGTAGCCTTTCTTCCCTCACTTCCCAGTTTCCTTGTGCCTGTTCAATGATTAACTTGGAGTCACCCCAAATTTCGACATATGATGCTCCCAGTGCGGCTAATGACTCTAAGCCATAAATGCACGCTTCATATTCGGCCATATTATTAGTAAGAGGGAATGACAACTTCTTGGCCATCGGGATCCTTTCTCCCTCTGGTGAGATAAGTAATACCCCTACTCCGGCTCCATTCGAATTAACTGCTCCATCAAAGAACATTTTCCATGGTATAACTTCTATTGCGTTCAAGTGTTCATCGGGGAAATCATAGCTTATCTCTTCCTCTTCTGTATTCAGAGGTTGGTTGGCCAGAAACTCTGCCACGGCCCTCCCTTTGATAACCTTCTTCGTTACATATTCAATGTCAAACTCGGATAAAAGTAGTAACCATCGGGCTAGTTTCCCTGTCAAAGATGGAGTTCGGTACAGATACTTCACGGGGTCCATCCGAGAAATAATGATCACTTTATATGATTGAAAATAGTGCCGTAGTTTCTTTGTTAGCCATACTACTGCCACACACGTCTTTTCGATCATGTTGTACCTGAGCTCGTACTCCAAGAACTTCTTACTCAGATAATACACCGCGTGCTCCACACCGGTGTCTCCCTCTTGGGCCAGCATTGCCCCAATGGATCGCTCCTCGATTGCCATATAGAGGGGCAGCGGTTTTCCCAGTTTAGGCAGTTTCAGCACTGGCGGATTAGACAAATAGCTCCGGACGCTCTCCAAAGCTTGCTGACACTTATCATTCCAGATTGTGGGTTGGTCTTTCCTTAACAACTTAAAGATTGGCTCGCAGATTGCGGTGAGTCTTGCTATGAACCGACTGATATACTGAACCTGCCCTAGAAACCCTCTCACTTCTTTCTCATTCTTCGGTGCCGGCATTTCCTGTATAGCTTTCACTTTATCAGGATCTACTTCCATTCCTTTATTTCCGATTACGTAGCCTAAGATTTTCCCTGACGAAACGCCGAAAAAGCACTTCTTCGGATTTAACCTTAGCTTGAATTCTGCAATTCGGGCCAAAAACTTCTCGAGTGCAGCGAAATGCCCTTCTCTTGTCTCCGATTTGACCATCATGTCATCCACATAAACTTCTACCTCCTTGTGTATCATATCATGGAACAATGCTGTAGCCATTCGCTGGTAAGTTGCCCCGGCATTTTTCAAACCAAACGGCATCACCCTGTAGCAGTATGTTCCCCACTCAGTTGTGAACGAGCTTTTTGCTTTGTGTTTCTCGGCCATCTGTACTTGCATGTAGCCCATGAAACCGTCTACATTCGTGTGTAAGACACTTGATGCTGCACTGTCGATCAACACGTCAATATGAGGCAACACGAATTCATCTTTGGGGCACGCCTTGTTAAGATCTTTATAATCGACGCACATTCTTACTTTGTCGTCCTTCTTTGCGATGGGCACCACATTTTCGACCCAAGGGGGATAGTCGATTACTTCGATGAACCCTGCTTCTAACTGCTTCTTCACTTCTTCTCTGATCTTATCTGCCCATTCTGGTCTCATGCGTCGGAGCTTCTATTTTACGGGCCTCGCCTCGGGATATGTTGGAATGCGGTGAGTTACGATTGATTGATCAATTCCTGGCATGTCTTCGTATGTCCAAGCAAACACTATTTCGTATTTTTTTTATTATTCTCTCAAATTCTTTCCTCTCTTCAATAGTTAATTCTTGAGCATTTTGTATAAGTTTAGGATTTTCATCCGTGCCAAGATTGAAAGTTGACATTTCTATTGCATTGATTTCAAATGTAGGCATGTTATATGAATGAGAATGCATGGAATGATCACGATCAACATCAAGCAAGTAAGCAAAATCAGAATTCATTTCATCGATAGTGTTGGCGAGTACATCATCAGATTCAAATAAAGCAGTAATACAATTTTCATCATCAGGGTTCTCAGGTTTCTCATAAGCTTTGGAGGTACTGGGCTCGTCCACCGCTCCCGCAGTTGCTTCAATAGTGATGACTTGCTCCTCGGCATTCAAGTCTAACATCATAATCTCCTCGACAAAGCAGCTCGCTTTTCCTTTGCCCCAGTCAGTAACATCTTTGAAGATCTCAAAACCTGGCAGAATCTTTCCTTCGGTGCTAGTCCATGACTCGGGAGTCCCCGAATAAACCTTTCCGTGCCCCTCGTTCACAAAATACTTCCTTAGGCCCACCTTTCCTTCACCACTTGCATCGGACGGACCTCCCTGTTCATATCCTAAACCCCTCCGGGTTTTCTGACTCTTGAAGTCCGGAAATTCTGGCAGCCCTTGATAGTGTGCTCCCAAACCCATACCAGGGATGAAGCCTCCCTTCATCATTTTCACCACATCGGTGGTCATGTTAGACTCGTAGATCCCAGAAACTTGGAATCCGGAGAACAGTTGAGGCTCAATTCCCAATGCTGCCACCGAGCTCAATTTCTCAGCTCTAATTGTCACTATCTCCTCCCCGAAGGGGAACTTGATCATCTGATGGAGCGTGGAGGGCACACCTCCCAACTTGTGGAACCATGGGCGTCCCAACAATACAGCAAAGGTTACCGGGATATCCAGCACCGTGAACTCAGTTTCTTCTTCATGCGGCCCCACTTTCAACTTGGCCTTAAAGACTCCTTCAATATGCCTACGGCTATCATCATAAGCCCTAATCACAGTTTCTGAGGCTGTCAAGTCTCCTCTTTCCACTCCCAACTTAGACAAGAGTTTCAACGGGCAGACATTAATAGCCGATCCATCATCGACCATCACATAGCTAGTCTTCTTCCCGTTGATTTCCGCTCGGATGTACAAAGGCTTATTGTGAGCCTTCCCTTCTTCTGGGAGATCCTTGTCGGTAAACGTGATTTCAGTTTTCTTTCGAGCCATGATTGCCCCTACTAGTGCTGCCGGTTTGGTATTAGTAGAAATAACCAAATTCTGCAGCTTTTTCATCAGGTTCTCACGATGGTACTTGGAATGGCATAAAACTTCCCACACCGTGGACTTAGCTTGTGTCTTCTTCAACTGCTCAAGAACTTGGTCATCGGGCTTAGGAGCCGACCCTTCCCCTATCTCAGTCTCAACCATAGGTGCCTTTCCCTCGGCCACTCATCCTGACCTTGTCATGACGGCGATTTCCGGCTCTTCATCCGATTCATCCCAAATATTGATAGGAATCCTCCGATTAGCATCTTCCTCGTCCGAGGAACTTTCCCAAATATCCACAATCATTAAATCCATAACGTGAGGAACGTTCGGATTCAAATAAAAAGGATCCGCTGATCCATATAAAGCCCAACCTATCAGATCATTATAATCTCGGAGGGACACTCTGCTCATCCTTCTAGCTGCCAACGGAATAGCTCCTCTCTGTATGCACATAAGCTGCACCTTATCACTCATTGTTTCGTGACACTGTTCATACCGGTGCCTCCACCTCCTAGCATAATCCACGAATGGTTCCTCGGGGAATTGCATGATCCTATCCAGATCTTCCAGGGATCCCGTCCATGGAACATACATCTCATATCTCGCCACAAAAGCATTCCTAAGAGGTATCCAATGACCCATTTCTTCTTCTGATAGGCCCTGGTGCCATAATAAGGCTTCTCCCATTAAAGTTTCCGGGAAATGTTCATGTAATTCACATTGCGGGAATCCGGCGTCGTACATATGGTTGCGGAATAACCTCGCATGCTCAACAGGATCCTAGTATCCACCATACCTAGGCATTGCCAACACTGCCTCGAGCGTTTCATAAGAGGGGGAGTCCGGGGTTTGATCCGCCAATATCCATACCGTATACTCTTTGATAAACCTCTTCGTCATTGCCGCCCAATCGGTCTTAACATACATCGGAAGTGACATATACCACATCAACGGCTCACCCATCAATGAATTACAGAACAAGCTGGTGATCTCTTCTTCCTTAAAACCCAAGGGCGCCATGGCCGACAAGTAGAAATGAAGGTGTTCCATCGGATCTTTGTTGCCATTATACTTACTGACTCTCGGTAGCGGACGCTTGATAGGTCCGATCTGCATCGCAAAGCGCTCTGCAGTCATGTCCTCAGCTCTTTGATACTTTTCTAGAAATAGATCTGACAATTGATCCCAATCATACTTGCAAGAGTCGGGTAATGAGTGAAACCACCCCAAAGGCTCGCCTATCAGTGAATGGTGGAACCACTGAGCAATCTCATCCACCCCGAAGGATTCAACAAACATATCGCGCATATATTCACGCAAGTGCACCTCGAGATTTCCCCCTCAACTAAACAGACCCAAATTGGGCACAATAGTTCGAGACGACCCTTCTCCGGTCTCTTCGGCACTATCTTCATCATACGGTGCTCCACCATCCAATCCCTCTCCCATCGGTTCGTCCTCTTGTTCCTCGCCAAGGAAGGACACATATAGACCATTTCCTACATTGTCCCTTTCGTCGGAATCCAATAACTCCTCTACGTTCTCCTCGAAGGATTCCATCACTACGCATTCTGTCAAACCAACTCCGATCATGCTCACCCTATGATTAGGCAATGGGTTACGCCTAGTGGAAGGGTTTGCTGACGACGGATCAGCTATCTTCTTCTCCTCAATCAGATCTTGGATCTCATGCTTCAACCTCTCACAGTTCTCAATAGTATACCCATAACTGCTGTGGAATTCGCAGTATCCCCTAGCTTGTATCTGCGGAGTAGGTGGAGCTTTATTATAAGGGGTAAGGGCTTTCAACAATCCCTTTTTCTGCAAACGTTCAAAAACTTTTGCGTAAGTCTGATCAAACTTGGTGAACCGCCTCTTTTCGATAGCATTAAGATCAAACACTTTTACTGCAGCAGAGTCTGTACTCGCACTTGGCCCTCCGGCACTATATCCAGACTTCGTCCACTTGGTATATGCTTTCTTCGGCTCTCCATCCCCCTCCACGGTCAAGGCGCAGCTATACATCTGATTGAAATCGGTAAAAGGCATATGCCGCAACTCATTCTTAATATACAGCAATGTGTTACCGACTACCATTCGGATCTGATCCTGCTCAAGCGGCTTTTGTTTCATAACCGCGGCCTTGGCCCTCCATCTCCTTACAAAATCGAAAAATGACTCCCCGGTCTGTTGCTTAGTGCTCTCTAGCTCTTTCAAAGTGACCTCAAGCATGGTATTGAAGCTATACTGAGCGATGAATGACTTCGCTAATTCCTTCCAATCCCTCTTCGTTACCATCGGCAATGCATGAAACCATGTGAGGGCAGCCCCCTCTAGGTAAGTGTTAAACAGTCCTAGGACTTGATCCTCAGTCAGGATCGTGTGCTTCATTACAGCGACATACTGATTCATGTGGGCAGTGGGATCCCCAGTTCCATTGAACTTTTTCATGTCAGGGAGCCAGAATTTCAAAGGCAAAGCCGTTGCCGATAAACAATTCTTCAAGTTATAAAAGTCCTGACTCCCGGAACTTCCCCCACGTAGATCCTGCACCTCCTGAGTGATGTGTTGCTTCCACTCCTCTTCCTTAGCTTTCTCTTTCTCAAGCTGCTTCCGGATATAATCTTGATAGTCATCCTCATTCCCAAAGCGAGGTCCATCGTTCACCTCATTCTCAGCGTGTTTACTGCCACTTTTGTCATCTCTCATGACCAGCTTAGCTAACTGGGCCGCTATCACCGCTAACTGCTCATTAATGTTGTTCACAGAGTTTTCCAATCCGGCCACTTTTTCATCGGTCGCAGACATACTAGCTGAAGACTGAGTATACTCGGACGAAGATGATTCCGAAGCCACAACTGCCGATTCAGAACTGTCAATCTGTAACTGGTCAAACTGCCTAACTAGCCGACTGCTCTCTCGGTACCACAATCGCTTAATGATGACGTCTGCGCGAACGGTATCTATTAGTATGTATGCATGATTTTATATGCATGATTCGTGGTGTGTGCGTTTATTTATTTACGGATATATAAGATAATAAGAACAAACGTTAGTCTAATTACACGTATCACAACATCTCTCTTCCACCCTTATTCCTCCACACACTCGATGGTCCAAGTCTCTTTCCTAGGATTTTGGTTTGGGGCTCACATTGCGGTCCAGGGGACGCGTGATGCCGTCGATTATTGCGGAAAAGTAGATCATTCATCAGACAATACAGTTCGTTTTGACGTATCAATGTTCAGTGACTAAGAAATCGACCAAGTTGGATTGTCCTTTCGGAATAACTCGTCTTTCGTCCTTTCGTGAGACGCATTAGTTCGGGTTTTGACTCCCTTTGAGCGCATCTCAGTTTTTAGACGTGGTACGAGTTATTCTTCTATTCCAATCGTTCATTATTGTCAATGACTCGTTCCCTTTTGTTCGCGCGGGTTCGTGTCTCGATTTTTGGATTACAACGGGATCTTTTGGATCTATCGAGAGACGTAACCACGTGTTTATTTAGTGATGAAATCACTTTTGGATTTTATTTTAGGGAACGGACTCATCGCATAACGCGTTTGTTCTTAGCGTTGAGGATCCGTTTGCTCATTTTAGCTACATGAAAAGACGGCGAGTCTTATTTTGAGCGCACGGTAACCTTTCGGCTAGCAACAGTTCGTTGTTCTTCCCAATCCACGGGATATATCATCTTAGTGTGGTTGTAGAAAATCAACGTTTCGTTGAATCGCATGCTTATTCAAAGCGAGGATATCACCGTTCTCTTTCCTTTAGGCACGACTTAAGCAAACACGTACATCGGACCATATTTCTTGCAGTTTTGGTAACGGTCGAAATGATCGAGTCGTTAGTCAAAACCCGCAGTCTCGTCCATATGGCGCAATTATATGGTTTGGCTTAATTCGGCTCCGAGATTTTAAACGGGGTATACGCTCGTTCGAGGCACGTATTCAACGGCATTGGTTTATTTTCTTTAACTACGCTCGGGATTGACATATATCGTAAATTCGGAATGATTTTGGTCGTTTAGTTCATTTTTTGCTTTTCTTTTCTTAGTCGCTTCTGCGGACACGTCCATTTCTCTTAAGAACGACACGGGGCATAACGTAAAAGCTCATCTTTTATTCGGAAGGGACGGGCTACGTGCGCGAAACTTTTCACGTTATGACAGGGTCGTTCGAAACAGAAATGTTCTTCGTTTTCGTTTCGTTATGATCTCGTTTTATCCCAATTTATTTAAAGAATGTGAATAACGGCTACTGTTAATATAGTCTTTTGTATCGAAATGTAACTATCCTTAACACCAAACCGACGCATACTAATACGTGCTTACGTCGTAACGCATTTCCTGAACATGTGCCTTCGTCGGGACACAGAAAGGGACAAGGCGGACTGCACATGTTCATTCATACGAGATGACTAAGTCGTCTTTAGTTTAAATCGTTTCGATGTTTTAGGGTAATTAGTATGTCGACTCAAGAGTATATATTAACGCATCATTTCATTTTCTTTACATACTTTAGGATTTAGACACGTATCATGGCGATTTGAAAACACGAACTGATTCATTTATCACGCCAAAAATAGTAACGGGTAATCCTATGGCAACTTATAAGGCTACTATATGCTGACACGGCTGATCGCGGGACCTCACAGGACCGCACAAATTCGCCCCTAACGAATGGATGGGGACCCTTTGGCGCCTTACTGTAAGGGGGAACTTACACTAGCCTCTTTCGAACGACGAATGGACTCTCGCTAGAGGTTTCGCGGAAATTACCCAAAAGGTTTGCAATAATGCACATGAATGCATACGAAAAGAAATAATACCATGCGTCCACGTTAAGGGCTTAATACACGCCTTCCGGAATCAAATTTCTCGCTTCCCCAGCAGAGTCGCCACTTGTTAGACGAGGTGCCGCGACCTAATCTCCCGGACGGACAGGGGGGTGGACACCTCATGGCGACGTAAGCGGTGATTGGCGCCGAAAGCAACCAATCGTGGAATCAAGCTGCTTGGCAGGACCGGAGCTCGGAGATATGGAAGAGTCGCCACCCACGAATGGGAAAATGAACACCGATCCCTTGCGGGAGACCGGTGTGGGTTCGGGAAACTTAGGTACGAGCCGAGAAGGCTAGCTCCTTTCCAGAGAAAGGCTACTAGGCACCCCGACATCGCCCGGTTATGAACCACCGGCCTCCTACTCAGCATGTTATGCGATAACGGACTAATCGTATACTTCTTTAAGTTTAAAATTCATTTGAAACCTTTTCTTTCTCTTTTTGGAAACCGTTTTGAGCATATATTATTGAAAAGCCACTTTAGTAAAGAATCACCCATTTACATCAATTTGATATACATACAAAGAGAGGGGAGGAAGAAAGAAGTGGTTTATTTACCACGGGATTTACATGTCGTGTTGCGTGTTAATTCTATACTAACTCATTTCCCCAAAACGAGTTTATTTACATGGTTCGTACCTTAATCGCCGTTGGAACGATTTAGGTACGTTTCAAAACCCCGTTTGATGAAGTTCACCCGAATCGCCGTTGGAACGACTCAAATGTTTGAAAACGTTAAGGTAAAAAAAACCTTTAATAAGAAAACGTGGTTAAGCATACAAGTCAATTTATTTTGTATAAATCATTAAGAAAACGATTCGAAAACTTTATTATTCACCATGAAAATGATTTTAATTACAAGGTTCGCTTAATCCGTCGTTGGAACGGACTAAGGTTTTAAAACGTGGTGTTTTGAGAAACAATTTGAAATGTCAAGAAAACACTATTTATTTACATTAAGAACCTCTAAAAATCTATTAGTTTAAATAATTAAATTGAAAATCCTTTTTGTGATTTATTTTCCCCTTTTTACTTAATGGATTCTTTACTTGTCATAATTATAACAATAAACATATTAAATCCAAACTCACTCCCAAATAAAACCCGTTTGAAACATGGACCCATAAATGACCAAAAGAATAAAGAAAATAATATAGGCATATATATATATATACATTTTAGCCAAAAAGAAACATGAAATAAAGGTTAATGAAAAGATACTATATAATACATATATGAAAATACTAAATATAATACATTTTTACTTTAAACATGTGAAAATAATAAATAAAACCCCTAAATAAGAAAATATCATTTATCTCCTAAATAGTTTTATCTAATAATAACTAATATAGCCCAAATAGCCCAAAACTATATATATACATACCTAATGTAATTTAAATGTCAAAATAATATCCATTTATCCACAAAATGTCTACTAACTAATCACTCCCAAAACACCCAAGTAAATATCATTTTAAAATAAAATTTATTACCATTTAAGTAAAGGAAAAAGAAAAGAAAAGATATATATACATATACTTATATTTAAAATAAAATAAAAAATGATATATAAACATTCTAAATAACTATATGTATCAAATGTCTAAAAATAGTTTGAAAATCTATATTACATAAATACACATATATATACAAAGGACCAAAAGCTTAAAAGTTAAGAAACAGGGACCAAAACAGCATCTTTTACATTCCAGCAGATTTACCGACGGAAAATCCGTCGGTAAACAGCAATTAGTGACAGAAACGGAAAATTACAGCAGCACTCCAATTGTTTCCAGATTTATTCAAAAGCTTTAAATTAAGTCTAATTCAATCGTTTTGGATTTCCGAACTACCAAAAATGGGTCATAGTCAATAACGGAAGTTCCTAAAACGACGTTTTTATTTTAAAACATTATTTGGAAATTTCTTTAAATTAAAAACTTATAATTACAACGTCTTTTAATACCCGAACTACCTTTTTATCGGATCACGGTTCGTATTGGGATATCAAAATGAGGTTTTTATTTTAAAACAAAACCAAATTTTATTCAACACGAGACGAAAATTAAATAAATACGCAAAATTAAATAAAACGTGGTAAATAAATAAATAACTAAATAAATAAAAACATAACATAAAAATAAATAGAAGAGGGAAATAAATTGAATAAAATAAAAGAGTCTAGTCCTCGGATAATACCTTAAGTTCGGTATTGACGGTTGACGTCGATTGATTCCACGAATCGTGCTTCCCGATGTTTTTGATAAAATTTTAACTTTTAGGAGATTTGGAATTTTTAGGAAAAAAAATGTTTTTTTCCCAAAAAAAATAAATTTTCTCTCTCTAAAAATGTCTAGAGTGAGAAAATCCTTCCAAAAAGCTCCTCGGCTAAATGCATGGGGATCCGTGCCTTTTATAGGCATTTGGATCCCCGGCGGAATGGGCGACGCCCGAGAAAAATCGGGCGTCGCCCAAAAGGGTTGGGCGGCCGCCCAAGTCATGTTGGGCGGCCGCCCAACCTTTCGTTGGGCGAGCGCCCAACAATCGTTGGGCGTGCGCCCAACGGCCGCCGGGGCGCGTCTCGCGCCGTCGGGCGCGCACGTTCCGTGGCCGTCGAGCGCGCGTTCCGCGCCGCCGGGCGCCCACGCATTGCGGCCGCCGAACGCGCGTTCCGCGCTTCCGGGCGTACACGCTCCGTGGCCGACGAGTGCGCGCTCCGCGCCACCGGGCTCGTGCATCGCTCGGACGTCGAGCGCGCGCCATTCGCGGTTGGACGCGTGCGTCTGATGGACGTCGAGCGCGTGCCCCGTGCTGTCAAGCGGGCGTCCGACTGTCATCGAACGCCCGTCGGCTGCCGCTAAGCACTCGCACCATGCCGCTAAGCACTCGCGAGCCATCCGATCGACAACAGCGACCCGCCGTAACTTTTTCTTCCTTATTATGTACTTATTATTTTTTTTTATCTTTTTTCAAAACTTCCGGAATCAACCGCTTCAACCGTCTTGTTTTCAGGTTTTCATCACAGGTCCTCCGACTCGGTGTCTATAGCAGGATTTGGATTTGGTGGAGTCTTGGCATGTTCCTTAGAGTGAGTAACAAAGGCTTGATTTTGTTCTGGGTCCTTGGGAGGAGACTCAACATGATGGGAAAAATACTTGAACTGGATTTCAGATGGATCCGTGCTCTGCTCCAAAGATGGAGACTCAGCCAAGAGATCAAAAAGAGGGGTTTTGACAGCTTTCTTTTTCAGTCTTTTGAGGGACTTAGATTTTGGAGGTGAAGGGTCAATTTGAACATTTGCATCCTCAACCTCAGCTTCAACATTCAGATCCTCTCTTTGATGTTCCTCTTCTTCTTGGTCAACATCATGTGCCTCTTGATTTTGCTCAATATTATCCTGCTCAGCATGATCATTTCCTTCAGCATTAAGCTGAGTATCAGCCTGTCTTTGTTCTTCTTCTTCATCAGTTTGCTCAACTGGAGTTTTCTCAAGATCAATCCCAATGTTCTGAGTACAGTGAGATTTGGGTGTCACAACCCAATCAATGGGATCAGCCTCAACTATTTTCAACCCAGAATTTCTACTTTTCTTCTTTAGCGTCTGTTCTGGGGATTCTTCATTTTCTTCCTCGGGCTCAGCTTGCCCTTTCCTTTTCTCTGCTGACTTAGGTGTAACCTGCGGTAGGTCAGCATCAATATTCTTTCCTCTTGTCATAGCCCTCTTCTTTCTGGGCACAGTTTCAATATCCTTGGCACAGGTGGCCAGTGTCTTTCTCCTCTTCTTTGCCTTAGAGGAATCGGCAGGAACTTCCTCTGGTTCAACTTCTGGCTCAGCATCATCTGCTGCTAGCACAGTTTCAATTTCTTTCTCAACATCGTTTTCTTCCTCATCTTCCTCACCATCTTCACCTCCCTTTAGTGGTTGGTTGAACAATAACCCAGTTAGCAGAGCTTCGGTTATTTCTGTTCCCAAGCTTTTAGTCTCAGTGATGGTCTCAATCTTGTGATCTTCGACGATCTTGGTGATGAGAGAACCTAATCGAAGTTTCTTACCTCCTCGTTGAAGTGCTCCCACCAAAAACACAGGCATATTCAGCGGACAATAGGTTAGCATATGCCATATGAAGCACTGCTCAAAGTTGGAGGCAGACGAGGCTGAGTTGAGTTTAGGGAAGATGAAGTTTTTTAAGATGTAGTGCGCCATTTTCTGGTTTTGCCCCATACTCGTGCTGGGTATTTCTCCTTTGTAATTTTTGGGTTTGCAAAAACCCTTCATCTGGTCAAGCTTTTCCGTTGACACCTTTTCTTTTGCTGTTCTGAACTCGGTTCCTTTGTTGGGCATGTTGAGTAAGGTTGCCAGGTAGGACGAAGTGATTACAATCTTGTGACCCTTAACGTGCGTCTCCAGATAGTCAGCATCATCCTTATCAACATGGAGGCCGGAGTAGAATTCCCTAACCAATCGTGGATAGGTGGTTCCGGGGAGAGAGAAAAGGCATGTCCACTCGTTCTTCTCAATCCATTCACAGAATGGTTTTTCGGCAGTAACGAAGCTGGGAGAGAACCATCGGCATTTGAGGACTTCCAGGTTGTGGACTTTTGAGTGAACTTTGACCATGGTCCTAACCTTGGGTTTCTTCTATTTTGAGGAACTCGCCGGGTCCATTTGACGGAGTTTGCTCGGAGTTAGGTTAGACTTAGGAGGAGATTTAGGGCTTTCATCGGTGATCAATTTTCCAGAATTTTCACCGGAGATTTTCTGAGTGTTGGTCATTTTCAAAGAATTTTTGTGGAAGATTCGAGAGAGGGAGATTCTGAATACCAAAGGATTTACGCGTGAAGAGATTTGAAGAGTAATTCATCCACTATTTATATATATCTAAAATGGTTCTATTAATTGAACTAGCCGTTTATCCTTGGGGCGTTCAACCGACAGAGATTCTGTCATTTATGACATTTCCGGCGCATGGGTTGGCTCATAATTGTTTGCCTTTCCTAGGTGCTTTTTATTACACGTGTTGGCATTTAATGGTGCAAGTGGGTTTTAGCGCGGTTTTCCTAGGAAATGAACCGTTTGTGATACTAAGTACTTAGTTCTATCAAGATGAATTTTCTATCTTAGTACATGATAGTAGCTCAGTATATGTACCTACTCAGGCTAATCACTCAACATGTATGTCAACTCAGTATGAGGTGACTTTTCTATATTTCAAGTTCAGTAAGTAGGAGTTATTTTACTCAGCATGGCATTTGTACAGCATTCAAATTTTCACTCAACATGGCAATCACTCAACATTCATTAGAGGATTATTGAAGAGGATTAGACATACCGATAGCTTCCCTTAGTATGTTGAATTGTTCACGTGCCAAGGGCTTGGTGAAGATATCTGCAAGCTGTTCATTTGTTGGCACATAGGTAAGCTTGATCTCATCTTTTAGTACGTGATCTCTAATGAAGTGATGCCTTATGCTGACATGCTTCATCCTGCTATGTTGGATAGGATTTTTGGACAGATCAATGGCACTCTTGTTGTCACATTTGATCTCTATTGTTTCAGTCTTTACTCCATAATCCTCAAGTTGTTGCTTTATCCATAGAACTTGAGCAACACAGCTTCCAGTAGCCACATACTCAGCTTCAGTTATAGACAGGGCTACGGATGATTGCTTCTTGCTGAACCAAGATACTAGACAGCTTCCAAGGAAGTGACATCCTCCCGAAGTGCTTTTACGTTCTAGCTTATCTCGTCCATAGTCAGCATCAGTATATCCTATGAGTGTGAAGTCATTTGAAGTTGGATACCATAGACCTGCATCAATTGAGCTCTGCAAATATCTAAAGATTCTTTTTACAGCCGTTAGATGAGATTCTCTGGGGTCAGCTTGATATCTCGCACAATAACATACTGAGTACTGTATATCAGGTCTACTAGCTGTGAGATAAAGTAGGGAACCTATCATACCTCGATAGAGTTTACTATCTATTGACTTACTTTTCTCATCTTTGCATAGGACAGTATTAGTACCCATAGGGGTTGATATGGGTTTGCAATCTATCATGCTGAATTTCTTTAACATTTCCTTGGTGTACTTGGACTGACTTATGAAGATGCCATTCTTACCTTGCTTGATTTGGAGTCCAAGGAAGAAGTTGAGTTCCCCCATCATGGACATCTCGAACTAGTTTGCATCTGTTTGCTAAATTCTTTGCACAAAGATTCGTCAGTAGCACCAAATATTATATCATCTACATATATTTGTGCAAGCAGGGTGTGTTTTCCCTTTTTCTTAATGAACAAGGTTGTGTCAGCTTTTCCCCTGACATAGTTCCTGGTCAGCAGGAAGTTAGTTAACCTTTCATACCAAGCTCTTGGAGCTTGTTTTAGGCCGTACAGGGCCTTTTTAAGTTTATAAACGTGGTTTGGAAATTTTGGATCTTCAAACCCAGGAGGTTGATTAACATATACCTCTTCGTTTATGAAACCATTAAGAAATGCACTTTCGACATCCATTTGGTATAACTTAAAGTTCATGAAACTGGCATAGGCACACAATATACGTATTGCTTCTAACCTAGCAACAGGTGCAAATGTTTCCCCATAGTTAATTCCCTCTTGCTGACTATAGCCTTGGGCTACAAGTCGAGCTTTGTTCCTTATCACATTTCCATGCTCATCTAGTTTGTTTCTAAAAACCCACTTAGTTCCTATAGGCTTTTGATCTCTAGGTCTAGGCACTAAATCCCATACCTCATTTCTGGTGAATTGGTCAAGCTCTTCTTGCATGGCATTTATCCAATATTCATCGTGCTCAGCATCAGCAAAATTCTTTGGCTCATGTACTGAGACGAATACGACATTGCTGAGGTATTTCCTTAGCTGATCTCTGGTCATCAACTTGTTGTCAGCAGCATCAAGAATGGACTTTTCTGAATGCCCTCTTGGGATTTTTATTTTTTTGGGCAATGTTGAGTCATTTGGAACAGGTGTTTCTGCAATCTCTACAGGAATAGATTGGTCAGTAAATCTTATTTCAATTTCTTGCTTACCTTTGGTCAGCCCTTGTATTAATGATTCAGAGGCTCCATTATGATCAGCGGAAGCTGAGCTTGGTTCATCTTCAGTGAGCTGAGTTGTCTTTCCTGCAGGGTCAGCTTCATCGAACTCAACATGGACAGACTCTTCTAAAACCTGAGTTCGTTTGTTATAGACTCTATATGCTTTGCTGTTAGTTGAGTACCCTAAGAAGATTGCTTCATCAGCTTTAGCATCAAATTTTGCAAGATTGTCCTTTGTATTGAGTATGAAACATTTACAACCAAAGGCACGAAAGTAACCAATGTTGGGCTTTCGTCCTTTCCAAAGTTCATATGGGGTTTTCTTAAGTATAGGTCTTACTAGAGCCCTCTTTAGTATATAGCATGCTGTGTGGACAGCTTCACCCCAGAAGTACTTTGGAAGCCTATTTTCACTCAGCATGGTTCTAGCAATTTCGACAATTGTTCTGTTCTTCCTTTTAACAACCCCGTTCTGTTGAGGTGTTCTAGGAGCAGAGAAATTGTGGTCAATACCACTGGTTTCACAGAATTCATCAAACTGTTGTTTTTTGAATTCTCCACCATTGTCGCTTCTAATATGAGCTACTTTTAGGTCTTTGTCAATTTCAAGCTTTCCAATAAGTGTAGTGAACATCTCAAAAGTTTCATCATTGCTACTCAGCAAGATGATCCAAGTGTACCGAGAGTAATCATCTACAATGACCAAGGAAAATTTCTTACCTCCCAAGTTGAGTGGCTGGATAGGTCCGAAAAGATCCAAGTGTAGTAATTCCAATGGTCTCTTGGTTGAGACAATATTTTTACTTTGAAATGACTTTTTGGTTTGTTTCCCTTGCTGACAAGCTTTACATAATTGGTCTTTCTCAAATTTCAATTTGGGTAATCCCTCAACTAATTGCTTTCTAGCTAGTTTGGCAAGAAGGTCCATGCTGACATGCCCAAGTCTTCTATGCCATAGTCAGGAGTTATCCTCTTTAGACACTAAGCATATGTTTTTGGAAAACTGTTTTTCTAAATTTAGCATGTATACATTATCTACACGAGGGGCGGTTAAAATCAATTCATTTGTGTTCCCCTCGAGTATTTGACACTTAGTATCATCGAATACAACCTTTCTGCCGCTCATGCAAAGCTGAGCTACGCTTAGCAGATTGTATTTGAGACCTTTAACTAGGGAGACTGACTCAATAGTTGGGTTACCTCCGATAGTACCTGAGCCGACTATCTTACCCTTCTTATTGTCTCCGAAGCTTACACTTCCTCCTCGTTTAAGCTCTAGTGTGATGAATTGTGTTTCATCACCTGTCATGTGCCTTGAGCATGCGCTGTCTATATACCACAACTTTGACTTCTCTACGCATGTCAAGCTAACCTGCATTTGAAACTATTCATTTTTAGGTACCCAATTCTTTTTGGGTCCTTTCTTGTTAGTGTAAACAGGTGCAAAATCATACTTTAATTTGTGACGACATACTTTTATAGTGTGGCCTGGCTTACCACAAAAGTCACAAAATTTTACCCTTTGAGGGTTATACTGAGTGCGGTCAACATTGTTGTGCTGAGCATGCCAGCATATCTTTGTGGAATGTCCGTTTCTTCCGCAGAAGTCACATTGGACGACTCGCTTGTTATGCCAACACACTTCTTTTGTGTGCCCCCTTTTTCCACAGCATTCACATTGAGTGAACTGCTTATGCTGGCTAGTACTTGTATACTCAGCATAGGGTTTATTTCTATTTGAGCCTTTTATTTGACTCTGTAAGGTTGTAACATCCTTTCTAAGTTTTTTTTGACTTAGATTGGACCTCCGCGACAGACTTATGCATTATTTGAATATTGTTATGTAAATCTGCATTGTCTTGGAGGAGATATCTAAGGTCACTCAGCTTGACCTCTTCAATCTCGTCACACCGCCTGCTGAGTGATTTGATTTTCTTGTTACACTTTTTAGTTAGTGTGTATAAATCACTCAAGGCATTTACCATTTCGTTTCTAAGCAAAAGTAGGGATGCTACCTCATTGTTGTGTTCCTCCTGGTCAGTTTCATCAGAGAGGTCAGCTTGCTCAGATTGAGAGTGATCAGCATCATCGGCCATGAAGCATATGTTTGCCGTTTCATTTGCATCAGCTTCGGATGATGTTGACTCGTCACTGTCACTCCATGTTGCTACCATTGCCTTCTTGTTTCCCTTTTTTTTTATCTCTTTTTAGGTTTGGGCAGCTTGACTTGATGTGCCCAGTTTGATGGCACTCAAAACATGTGACGGACTTGGAGTTGTCCTTCTTATATTTGTCACTGGACTCAGCTTTGTACCTATCACCTTTCTTGAATGGCCTTTTGCTGTTTCTGTCACTTCTTCTGAACAGTTTCTTCATCTTTCTAGTGAACATAGCCATTTCCTCATCATCAGTTGACTCAGCTTCTGTGGAGTCAGCTTTCATCACTAGTGATTTCTGTTTCTTATCTTCGGACTTTTCTTTAGCTTAAAAGTTCTTCATAGAGATCTCATAGGTCAGCAAGGATCCGATCAGCTCATCATATTTGTAGGTAGTCAAGTCCTGAGCTTCTTCTACGGCTGTTTTCTTTGCTTGCCAGCTCTTAGGTAGACTTCTCAGGATTTTCTTCACTTGTTCCTCTTCAGTGAAGTTCTTTCCAAGTCTTTTGAGTTCATTTATGATGTTGGTGAATCTTGAGTTCATTTCTGAGATGTCTTCATTTTCGTTCATCTCGAACAGCTCGTAAAGTCTCATATGCTGATTAACTTTGGACTCCTTAACCTTACTGGTGCCTTCATAGGTCACTTCAAGCTTTTTCCAAATCTCCTGTGCTGACTCACAACCTGAAATCTTATTGTATTCTGCAGCATCTAAAGCACAGTGAAGCATATTTATAGTCGATGCATTATTTTGTAATTTTCTGAGGTCATCCTCTGTCCACTCAGCTTCACTCTTGACAATTTTCTCATTGTCAACAGTTTTATATGGCACATGTGGACCTTGAACAATTGCAAGCCATGCACTTATATTTGTGGCTTGTATAAAGTTTTTCATCCTATTCTTCCAGAATGTATAATTAGATCCGAAGAATAGGGGAGGCCTAGTGATTGATAATCCCTCAGGGAGTATCTGTGTTGTTTGGTTCCCTGGAAGGAAACGAGTGCTGTTCTCACCCATTTATGGGATTCGCTCAAGCTAGTAATATCTTTAAGTAGAGAGCTTAGGCTCTGATACCACTTGTTGGTCCCGTGTGATTAAATCCAAGGGGGGGTTAGGAACTAATATAACTTTTTTCGTTTAATTGTATGCTGACTTAGTTATTTTGCAAGTTGGTCAGCTCAGCTTTTGGTCAGCTTGGCCAGATATGCTATAAGACAGCTTTGGACGGATATTGACTAAAGTTGTTTTATTTATAAGTTAGATATTGACACTCTTGGAGGTCAGCTTCTAACTCAGCACTTGAAATTACTCAGAGTCAACTTTAAACAATTTTATATGCTGAGTAAATTTCACATTCAACACATGCACATATATATATTGAGAGAGAGTTTAGAGATTACTCAGTATCACTTATCCTGGTTCGGCCTCTCCGCCTACGTCCAGTCCCTAGAGTCCTTCGGGCTTTTAGAATCCAATACTGAGCTCTTTAAAGGTAGAGCACAAACCAAGTACAAGGCAGTTGAATATGCAAGAGTACCTTCCTCTATTCGTCTACTCAACTCCTACTAAGTGCTACAGCCCAGCACCTAGATTTCTCTACCACTGAATGTTTACAACCAAACACTCAGCACTACACTCTCAATTTTACAATTGATAAACACTTGTTCCTCTTCAAATAAAGAACACTTTAGAAGATTACAAGTAATCACTCTAGCATTTACACAAAGAATGAAAGATGGGTGTAAGATCTATTTTTGTAACTGAGTGCTTTTGTATCTTTTCTCTCTTGTATTTTTCTCTTTTTTTGTCCGGCAATGATCCAAGGATTTTGATTGTCCTTATATAGGATGAAAATCTGGAATTGGATCATTTTGAAATGATGTAGCCGTTAATGTTAAAATGGCTCTTTTAGGGGACAGATTCTGGTCATCTTCAGACTGTTCCAGCCATTCCCTTCCTCTGCATTTCTTCAGACGTCAGGCTTGTCTTCTTGCGCCTGGTTTGTCTTTTTGCGCCAGTTGTCCTTTACCAATACTCCAGTGACCCATACATCTTGGAATGTGTCTTCTGCGTTTTTCCAAGGATTCAATTATTGGTGCAGAGGGGCGGTAATCTTTGTCTTTTAGCTAACGACTTTTTCATGCTGTCCTGAAGAGTCATTCAGCTTCTACTTCGTAAAACCTTGTCATTTGCATTTTCCAATCTGAGTATAAGTTTAGTCAGCTCAGCTTCATGAGACAGTTGTTGTGGGCGTGTATGTCTTTGTCCTTTTGATGCTAAGTTTGATTCCACTCAGTTTGATACTTTAAGCTTCTATGCTGACCTCTTCCTGTCTTACTTCTTATATTTATCTTTATTTATATTCATACTCAACATTGAACAAACGGATTAGTACAATTAAAATAAAGCACATAAATTTAATTGTCTCTTAATCATGGATGATTTTGTCAAATCAAAATCTTGTGGAAAGGTGTTTCAACACATTGGTCTAGCAATTCCTCCATACGCGGACGCTCTCGTTATCACCATGATGGCAGAAGGATGGGAGATGAAGAGAGTGATGATAGATACAGGCAGTTCATGCAACATTATCACCAAAGGAGCTTTCGCCAAGCTTAAAGTCGACCCAATCCAGATAGAGACCACCATTGTGGACATCTTGGGAGTAACAAGCCATACGATCCAGACGAAGGGACAAGTGACCTTGGAATGTGAATTGGCGGATGAGGATCAGGCATGGATTGGAGATCTCAAGTTCTCTATCATGGATGGACAATTGGCTTACAACATCATCTTAGGATGCCCTTTTATCTCGGAAGTGGCGGCTCTAATATCAATACGCCACTTGGCAATGTATATCCCTACGGCTAAGGGAGGGATAATGATCAGTAGAAATCAGAAAGTGGCTCAATAAACATACTCCGCATCTTTGTCAATCCGCCCTCAATCCAGGGACGAGGAAGAAGATGAGCTTGTTACAGCTGCCCTAGGAGATACGGAAATGTTCCTCATTATGGATGGGAAGCAAGTACGGATCGCCAAAGGGTTGAGAATAGAGATTAAAAATGATGTCACGAAGGTCCTCCTCGAGTCAAAAGACGTGTTTGCATGAAAGGACGAGATCCTTATAGGGGTCAGCCCGGACGTGATCACCCACAAACTGAATATCACCAAAGATGCGGTTCCTATGGCTCAGAAAAGAAGGAATCATGGTCCAGAGAAACAAAAGGTGATCGAGGAGGAGATATCCAAGTTGAAAAAAGCAGACGCCATTGAGGAAGTTATCTATACGCAATGGCTAGCGAACGTGGTCCAGGTTAAGAAGGCAGGCAGGTCATACCGCATGTGTATTGATTTTACAAACCTCAATAAGGTGTGTCCCAAGGAAAACTACCCCTTACCTTGCATTGACATCTTAGTTGATGGAACAGCGGGGCATGCTATATATTCCTTTATAGATGTGAAGTCGAGCTATCATTAGATCCCCATGGAACCGTCAGACAGGATCAAAACTTCCTTTGTAACACACCAGGCAACCTATTGCTTTAAGGTTATGCCTTTGGGCTTAAGAATGCTAGAGCAACCTACCAGAGTATGATGAACAAGATATTTGAAGGAAGGAAGGGCAATAACTTCTCAGTGTATGTTGATGACATGATCATCAAAAGCACCACAATGGAAAAGCATGCGGAGGATATAAAAGAAGTTTTGGGAGTCCTTCGCCATCACAATATCAAGCTGAACCCAGAGAAGTGCACTTTTGGGGCAACATACAGGAAGTTCCTGGGATATATGATCAGCCAGAAGGGAGTGGGCCCCAATCCAGACAAGATTAAAGCCGTATTGCACATGAAAGCTCCATAAAATGTTAGAGAGGTGCAACGCCTCAATGGGCAGATCATAGCTCTTGGGAGATTCATCTCATGCTCTGCTCGGAGATGTCAGCCATTCTACGAAGTGATCAAGAAGCAAAAAGCGTTTGAATGGAACAAAGATTGCAAGCTAGCCTTTGAAGGCATCAAGCGTTTCCTCACAGTGCCGCCTTTAATGAGTCGGCCCCTTGAAGGTGAGGATTTATACATGTATGTTTCTGTCACTGATAAAGCGGTTTGCACTGTCATGATCAGAGAAGAAGGAGGTCAACAATATCTAATCTACTATGTTAATAAAGTCCTGAAGGACGCCGAGACTCGGTATTCAAGATTGGATAAGATGGCGCTAGCCGTGGTCGCCACCTCCATCCGCCTCAGACCTTACTTTCAAGCCCACACAGTCATTGTTCACACCAACATACCAATGAGGAAGGTATTACAAAATCCAGAAACATCAGGGAGGTTAATGGAATGGGCTATCCGCCTGGGCGAATTCGATGTCCACTACGAAGGCAGATCCGCCTTAAAAAGCCAAGTCTTGGCAGACTTTGTGAACGAATGCACGGAGGAAGATATTAATCCCCCTCAACCAAAGTTGGAAGAATGGACGATGTACACCGATGGAGCTTCATCAGCGGAAGGTGCTGGAATAGGCGTAGTAATCAAGGGTCCTCAGTATATCAAGATACATTATGCGGCGAAGCTAGAGTTCCCCGCGACAAACAACGCTGCAGAATACGAGGCTTTGATACTTGGGCTATGCCTGTTAAAGGAGATCACATCAGAACGGGTTGTGATCTATAGTGACTCCAAACTGATGGTCAACCAGGTAATCAAAAACTTTGATGTAAAAGACGAAACCCTGGTCAAATATGTGGAAGAGGCCAAAAGGCTATTGACCCACTTGGAAAGCAAAGAAATAAAATGGGAATTGATCCATGTGCTTCGAGGATCAAATACAAAAGCAGACCACCTGGCCAAATTGACTTCTAGCAAGGATCAATGGGCGGTTCTTGAGTGCCCATTCGAGGTGAAAACCAGACCAGCATTCGCCCCAGAAGTCATAGCTCTTCTTACATTCGCCGCAGGAGACTGGAGATCGCCGATCCAGCAGTATCTTACAGATGGGTCTTTGCCTCAAGACAAAGAAGAAGCTAAGTGGATGGTGATAAAAGCAGCATATTTCTCTATGATAAATGATCACCTGTACCGAAAATCTTTTAGCCAGCCTTGGTTGAAGTGTGTCACAACAGAAGAGGGACAAGAGATTATCAGAGAATTACATGAGGGGACATATGGAGCCCACGAAGCATCCGCCACCATTTTCAAGAAATCTAGGCTGTCTGGATTCTATTGGCCTACTGCGGAGCTAGATGCTCAAAAATTAGTGGAATCCTGCCACAACTGCCAAGTTCATGCGAATGAATCCCATACAACTAAGCATCTGCAAAAGCCCATCATCGAAGGATGACCATTCGCCATATGGGGTATCGACATTGTCGGTCCTTTTCCTTCCATAAGGAAACAAAGGAAATACGTAGTGGTAGCTGTCGACCACTTTACAAAATGGGTAGAGGCAAAAGCTGTTTCCACAATAAGTGCAGAGCGAATGGTAGAATTCGTGAGAGACAATATTGTTGGGAGATTTGGAGTCCCCCACACAATCATCATAGATAATGGAACGTAGTTCAACTATGAGGAATTCAGGTCATTTTTCCAGAATCAAGGCATCCAGAATAGATTCGCCTTAGTATACTACCCACAATCAAATGGAATGACCGAAGTCACCAACCGAACAATCGTGAAAGGCATAAAGAAGAGATTGGGTGAGCATAACAAGAAATGGGCGGATCAGTTGATGAATGTCCTATGGGCATACAGGACCACCCCTCGAACTGCCATAGGTGAAACGCCATTCGCCCTCACCTATGGAGTAGAAGCTGTCATTCCCATAGAAGTTCAGATCCCAAGTGACAGGGTTTTAATCGATTGTGAAGACCAAAACAAGAAGAAGCTAAGAGAAAGTCTCGACTGACAGGAAGAAAAAATGGAGAAGGCGTATGTCCGAATCGCAGCCTACAAGCAAAGGATTGCAGCCTATCACGATAGAAACGCCAAACTTATGGATCTGGATCAAGGAGATTTGGTGCTCAAGAAAGCTGACAAAATCCAATCCATGGAAGGCAGAGGAAGGCTGGGAGTCACATGGATAGGGCCATACAAAATAATTGCCAAGATCGGACCCACCACTTTCAAAATTTAGGACATGGAGGGGAACACACTACCACGGACGTGGAATATCCAGAACCTTCGCAAATATTTTACCAGGGAGTAGAATGTAATCAAAGGTCTTGAGTACTCTTTTTCCTTTAGTAAGGTTTTATCCCATGTGGTTTTTCTTATTAAATGTTTTAACGAGGCTCACATAAAAGACCAAGTTGTTGTAATAAGGCGAATCGCCATTCAATGAAATGAAATTTTTGTTTGGAATTTCTCTCTTTTAAGTATTTTTTGCAGAAATATAAATATTTCAGATTCAAGAAGGGGAGGCAACAGAAGCATTCCCATGGTAGAAAACGTCGTTACGGCATATCTACCCTCTCCTTAAAGATAGGAGAACAAAAATTTCGATGGCGGATCAATCCACCTCAAAGATAGGAAAACGATTGATCACCGTCAAACATGGGTTAAAAATGTCTCAAACATGAGATCTTTACACCCTCAATTTTCTCCTCAAAAGAGAATCAAAAGACCCGCTGGCGGATCGATTTACCTCAAAGATAGGAAAAAGTCGATCGCCTAAGACAACTTAACTTCCTCAAAGGGAATAAAGCTTCTATCCTTCACAAAGGCCCACACTTCGGGTACGGCTAGCCACCTACCCTGAACAATCAAACAAATCCTAAACCAGATCCTAAGAAACTTACTTGCTAAAAGATATAATGCATAAGTAAAATTCTGGGAAAAGGATTCATTCAAAACAAAAATTGTACTTAATTACATCTAGACAAATTAAGTTTTTACAACGGCATCCTCCTTTGCATCTTTCTCTAAAGTTGCATCTTTCGGAGGAGCCTCATTCTCCTCGTCAACAATCTCCGCCTGAGGAACTCCGCTATCAATCTCTACAACATCAACCTTATCACTCACCTCTTTGGATGCTTCGCTAAAGTCATCCGCCTCGAGGTTGACAACATGTTTTTTATCTTCTTCATTCAATCCCCTCAGCTCATTCTAGACTTGACCATAGATAAAGTCACGAGAATTCGCCATTTTGTCATATTTGATAGCGTCCTCAGCCTCAGGAACAACATACTCTGGATCTACGAAATCTATCTCCGGGTAGGCGAGTCTAACGTAAGCCATGATCCGCTCGCCATAGTAAAAAGCACGGCTACCAGCCAAAATCTCCATATTCAATAGAGCAGCCTTGTGATCCTTAGCATCCTCGGCTATTTTCTTCTCCAGCTCCAGGATCTTGGCGTCCTTACTCTCATTAAGAGCTATGGTGGCAGTCGCATTGGCACTGATGACGGCCACTTCATTCTCCAACTTCTTGATAGTGGCTTTATCGGCTACACCTTAGAGAAGATCCGCCTCCATTGTGCACATATGGGCATATGCCTGATAAAAACAAAGGGATCATTTAGAAAATAAGGTCCACAAAACAGGGATCACTCTTTCATCCAAAAATATGAAACAATGAGAAACTTACCGTAAGGAGATCCCTTTTTCCCATCTTAACATGGGCGGATCTAGAGTACTTGGCTCGGCTCTCCTGCACCTTTCCCAACTGACCAATGGCTTCATCCAAGTCATTTATGACCAACTCGCTCTCAAGGGTTCCCTTTTGGCGAGCCAGTACTTCCCTAAGTCTGGTTTGGTCACCTAAATGGAAAAAGCAGGAATTAGGACCCATAACAAAAAAGCAGAGTAAGGGGGAAGAACTGTACCTGCTCCTGATTAAAGCCCAGCCAATCAATTCTGGGCTTTACTGCCCTTGAGGCATCAGCCAGCAGCTTTGCTCCACCCGCGGGAGCCGCCCTCGTCTTCTTGCCCGCAGGAAGCGGAGCACCTTCTAAAAGGCGTTTCCCGTCCTTCTTGCTGGGATTCGCCACCGGCGCATCCTTCTTTGCGTCCAGCTCCTTCATCTTCTTTCGCCTCTCTACAAAGGCGTGACTGGCTTCAGACAACTCCCTGACAAGGGGACAACAAAATAATCAAAGTTCAAGGAAGAATAAAGGTACCTTCATCAAGTTGGGTAAAATTCACATAGTTGATCTGAGTCCCCACTTGGTGGACCAACGGAACCCCGCTCATCATGAATTCTAAGGCATCGGCGTATGTCCAGAAATCCGTCTTGATACTCCTCATGAGATTCGCCACATTTTCCTCAAGGGGAGTCAATTGAATCAAATCGCCAGCCATATGTTGAGGTTTGTGGTTCCAATTCGTTGGGAATCCCAAAAATTCGCCCTCTTTCAGCTTGACAAAGAAGAACGTTTCGTCCCAGAGATGAACATTAGACATCTTATCACTAAAAGGTGAATAGCCTCTAAACTTAACGAAAGTTATAAAGGATTCGATTTTCCGCTTAGAAGGCTTATGGAGGGATCGGAAAACTCGAGGAGTAAGGTGTACCCCCAGATTGGATGCCAAGAAAGCATCCAGAGCTACATCCAACCAGCCGTTCGGATGCAGCTGGCTGACGGTGATTCCAAAGTAGTCAAGGATTTCTCCCATCACTTGGGGAAGGGGAAGACGGAAACCCCTTTCCACATGGCTTTTGTACACAAAAAGGAATCCCCTAGGGGGACAGGCAGGACGTTGATGGGCATCCGCCAGTGTTAATTCAAAGTTCTTCATCCAGGGATAGTGATCCGCCAAATAGGCAAGATCCGTAGGACTCATGCGAGATGAAGTGATCTCCGCACGAGGGCCCTTTTTCCTATTAGGGGTTGAAGAAGAAGCCTCCATCCCTGAGACAATTCTGGAGTTCACTACCGATGCAATAGGGGCAACAGCGGCGAAAGAGTTCTGGGTTCCAATAAACCCAGAACAGTGATTCCTAGGCTCCTTTAAAGCACTACGTAAACTAGACAAATAACAGCTTGGAGTACTCTCAGAGGAAGCCGAGCTCTCAGAAGATTCTAAGCTAAGTGAATAATCGGTGGAAGAAGACAAACCGAAGAGCTCAAAGGTAGAACCAGAGGAAGAACTCATAAAAACAAAAAGGCAGATAATCAGAGGAAGTACGAGGCCCAACTTACATGAAATTCCGAGGTTAGAAAGAAGAAGCTTTAGCACTCGAAGATCTTGATACAATGAGAGCTCCAAAGAAATTTAGGCGAGAATCGAAAGTCCTAACAATAGGAAAGTAAAATCAGAAGAGAGAGGAAGAGGGACTTTTAAAAGAAAGACGTCACTTACCTTAAGCGGAGTGTCCCCGACACCTGTCAATCGAAGAATGGCCTGGGACAGAGCAGCTATCAATATGCCGCCTATTGACGGCACGCCAGGAAGACTAAAGGCCCTAAAGGAGTTTAGCGGCACTTTAAGGGGGGCTTCTGATAACATCCAGATATTATTTACGGGACCAAAAGGGTAATTAACCAAACGATCGCGTATAAGGAGGATCGTGAAAGCTATGGCGTATCAAGTAAGCCACATGGACGGCGGATCATATAGATTCCTCAATACGCCATCAATAGTCAAACACTTGGGAGACCCGCCATCTCACCTCGATACGCCCCCTGAACGGCAGAGCCGATTCCCAATAAAGGAAACTAATAACCCATTAATGTGCTAATGGCCATACTTGGATAAAGATCAGTAACCATCATTAATGAGGTATTTGTTGGTCCCGTGTGATTAGTTCCAAGGGGGGGGGGGTTAGGAACTAATGTAACTTTTTCGCTAATTAATCTTGCTGACTTGATAATTTTGGTGAGTTTATTAACTCAGCTTTGGTCAGCTTGGCCGATCTTAGTGTAAGACAGCTTTAGTCAGATGCTGACTAACACTGTTTCACTTGAGAGTTGGGAATTGACACTTTTGTGGTCAGCTTCCAACTCAGCACTCTAATTTACTCAGTGTCAGCTTTAAACAGTTTATATGCTGAGTAAATATAACAAGCAACACATACACATATATATATTTAAGAGAGTTAGAAATTACTCAGTATCACTTATCCTGGTTCGGCCTCTCCGCCTACGTCCAGTCCCCAGACTCCTCCGGGCTTTTAGAATCCAATATTGAGCTCTTTAAAGGTAGAGCACAAACCGATTACAAGGCAGTTGAATATGCAAGAGTACCTTCCTCTATTCGTCTACTCAACTCCTACTAAGTGCTACAGCCCAGCACCTAGATTTCTCTACCACTGAGTATTTACAACCAAATACTCAGCACAACACTCTCAATTCACAATTGATACAATTTGCTCTTTTTCAGCTAAAGAACACTTTAGATGATTACAAAACAATCAATCTAGCATTTACACAGGAATAGAAAGTTGGTGTAAGATTTCTTTCTTGTTTTTGAGTGCTTTGAGCTTGTATTTTTCTCTCTTGTATATTCTGTATTTCGGCAATGATCCAAGAGGATTACTTGTCCTTTTATAGTTGTATTTTGAGGATCAAATGATTTGAATTTGATTTGTCCGTTGAATCCAAAATGGCTCTTTTAGGGGACAACCTTCTAGTCAGCTTCAGATGTGCAGACCAATCATGTTTTCTGATTTCTTCAGATGTCAGGCTTGTCTTTTTCCTACAGGCTTTGTCTTCTTGCGGCAGTTTGTCTTATAGCAATGAACAGTTGACCCATGCATCTTGGAATTTGGCTTTTGCGTAATTCCAAGGCTTCAATTATTAGTGCAGACAGTTGTCGGATTTGTCTTTTAGCTAACGGATCATTCATGTTGTCCTGAAGATCACTCAGCTTCACTTCGATAGTCATTGTCCAAATCTCATACTGAGTTCTTTTTCACTCAGCTTCGTTCTGCAAGATCTAGTTCTGAAGCAGACTTCTTTTATGCTGAGCTTCGTTCCATTCAGCTTCTTAGATCAGCTTCATTCTTAAGCTGTTGTTTTGAAGATGACTTATCTTCTCTTGTGCTGAGTTGCTCTTCACTCAGCTTGTGTTGTGTTCTTCATGCTGACTTTGTCCTGTCTTAATTTTATTTCCTTTTGCATTTATATTTATACTCAATATTGAACAAACGGATTAGTACAATTAAATCAAAGCACTTAAATTTAATTGTCTCTTAATCATGGATTAAACTTAAATGATTTTGTCAAATCAAAATCTTGTGGAAAGGTGTTTCAACAAACTCCCCCATTTTGATGTTGGCAAAATATTTAATTTATGGAACTCAGTATTGAAATTCCCATGATTGAATTACTTTTTATTCTTCTGAAATTACTCCCCCGTAAGGGTTGCATATATTGTTTTAACTTAACTCTAAACCTTCTAAGATTTAATTGAGTAATAAGGGAAGACCTGTTTATACTGACTTAGTTCATTTCTAGACCTTCTAAGATCTAATTCAGATGAACCTAGGTCAACTTTCAGAAGAGTTCAATGTTTACTCAGTTTGACACATGAATAGTTTTGGTATCAGAGTTTATGTGCGGATGTATCAGAGTTAATGTGTACTGAGTATATTTTTAATTTGAATTTATTTGTTTGTTCAATTTTAGACAGATCAGCATATAGTATAATAGTAAGCATTACTTATGAAAAATAATGTGAATGAAAGGATGCTTAAGATAATATAAATGGTCAACATACAAAAAATACATAAGTCAATTTCTTAAAACTAAGCTTGAGCTACCCCTTTGCCTTTGTCTTTCCTCTTTTGCTTACTGCCTGAGGTTTCGCCTGCCTTAGGCTGAGTTTCATCAGCTTGTGCTTTCTCCCCAGTTTTGCCACCATCAGGCGGAGGAGGGATAAAGGTATCATTGAGAGCAGCACGAGTTAGCTTGACCGAATATGCCTTGAGACGTTTCGTGCTTTCAAATAACCCATCAAGCACTGGGACTCCATCATCCAGAACTAAACCGGGGATGCGAATAGATGCGCTGATCATGCTGAGTATGTATTCCTGTGATTTAGTTAACCATGATATTGCGTCAGTTAGCTGGGCATAAGATTGATGGTACATTCGAAGTACAGCCTTGTCGTAAATGTCACGCTGAGCGTTTGTGTGACGCACATGTCGAAATAAGCTCTGAGTAGTTTGTAGGATAGTATTGGTTTTGACCAAGTCAGTTTCCATTTCCTCTTTACTCAGGTTGAGAAGACGGACAGCTTCGCTAATTTCATCCATCGAACACTGGGAAGTTGAGGAGAGAAGTTCACGAGTGCCAGTCAGCTCAAAAGTCAGCTGGGTAAAATAGTGACTTAACTCAGCAGATGTAGCATAGCCCATGTTGACTGTAGGTAGAGCGTTGATTTGTCCCTGAAGTGAATTTATATGATTCACCATCATTAATTGCAGTTCGGCCAGCTTGACAAAGAATTCTTGCTTGGGTTGCTGGGCTTGGACCGTGGTCATGACACTTACTAAATCTTTGAGATTTTTGATCTCATTGAGAAGCTGAGTGACAGACGAGAATTCTTGTGATTCAACATTTGCGGACCCAGCAGCATCGGCATAAGAAGTGTTTAAATCCTGGAGAAGGTTTGAGCCGAGTCAATGATACGACGTCCAGACTCAGTTGCATGAAGATAGGCAAATTGTGCCTCAGGATTTAGCTCAGTGGCCGGGATTCTAGTAGCACCGGATTGAGGAGGTGTTTGGTGCTGTCCTTGAGTGGAAGTGCCAGTATGGTCAGCAGCTGGACTTTGATTTTGATTAGCAGCAGGAACTGACTGCTCAAGATTCTGCGAAATGTGATGGGAAGGAGGTGGATCTGCAGAGATATTTGCCTGCTCAACATGGACTTGAGTTGGTGCAGGAAGAGGCACCTCAGGTTGAGCAGGAGTTTCCTTAGCTTGCTTGTCTCCTTGAGCAGCTAGGACTTCGAGTTCTTGCTCGACTTGGTTTGGATTTTCTGGAGTCTTGGCGTGTTGCTCAGTATGAGTAACAGAGGCTTGTTTTTCCTGTGTAGAGGACTCAGTATGCTATGAGAAGAACTTAAATTGAGTATTCGTGAGGTCAGTGATTTGATCCCTCAGAGGCGAATCATCTAGGAGGTCAATGACTGGAGATTTGTAGGCCTTCTTCTTAAGCCTTTTCAACGTTTTGGTCTTTGGAGGAGACGGGTCAGCAGGAATGGAATCAAGAGATGACTCTACCCCGAGATCAGTATTGAGGCCTTCCATCACCATTTCTTGCTCATCAACTATCTTACTCTGTATAGCTGGATTTTCAACTTGCTCAATATTCCCTGTTTATTCTTGCTCAGCATGAGCTTCTTGATGTTGCTCAACATCCTCATCATTATCATGCTGACCTGCATTGTTACTTAGTTCTTCTGCTTCTTGATTAGTAGGGATTTGCTCAAGGTCAATCTCTTGGCTTCTTATAAAGTGGAAATCATCAGGAACTGCAAAACCAAGAGGGACATCATCAACTGGACTCAGATCAGAAGTTTTCTTCTTCTTCTTCAGGGGGGTTTCCTCACTTTCTAGTTCCCCAAGCTCATCTTGCCTCTTTCTTTTCTCTGATGACTTATCCTTCTCAGCATCAACTTTCTTCCCTTTTGAGACGATCCAGATTTTCTTTGGAACAGCATCAACATCTTTTGAGCTGGTTTGGAGAGCTTTCCTTTTTCGGTCAGCATCAACCTTTTTCACTTGCTTTCCCTTCCTAGTCAGAATACCCTTGTTTTCCTCAGCTTCACCTGCTACCTTCTTTCCCTTTTTCAACTTTGTTGGTTGGTCAAAAGCCAAACCAAACAGGATACCAGCAGTGATCTCAGTTCCCCAAACTTCGATCTCTTCAACCAAACTGACTTGATAATCCTTAAGGATTTTAGTGATGAGGGATCCTAACCTAAGCGTACCAGAACTTCGCAGAAATCCACCAATGAGAAAGACGAGCATGTTCAGAGGCTGGTAGGTCAGCATGTGCCAGATGAAGCACTGCTCGAAATTTGTTGCTGAGGTGGCGTAGTTGACTTTTGGAAAGATAAAATTGGTTAGGATGTAATACGCCATCTTTTGGTCTCGACCCATGCAACTACTTGATACTTCTCCTATGTAACCGGGAGGTCTACGGAATGTTGAAACACCTTTCCACAAGATTTTGATTTGACAAAATCATCCATGATTAAGAGGCAATTAAATTTAAGTGCTTTGATTTAATTGTACTAATGTGTTTGTTTAATATTGAGTGCAAAAATATATATATAAAGTAAGACAGGACAAAAGTCAGCATAAGCAAAGCTGAGTGGAACGGAACTCAGCATAAAAAGAAATAGAAGCTGAGTGGAGTAGAACTCAGTCTCAGAAGTCTTCTTTAAAGTTGCCAGAACGAAGCTGACTAAATTAGAAGACTCCTTCAGAATTAAATAAACAGAACGGAGCTGACTAAGAAGGAACTCAGCATGGAAGTTGAACATTCGAAGATAACGAATGAAGCTAAGTGACAGTCAGGACAACATGAAGGATCCGTTCACTAAAGGACAAAGTCTGCCAATCTTCTGCACCAATAATTGAAGCCTCGAAAATACACAGAAGGCTAATTCCAAGAATCATGGGTCTATGGATTATTGGTAAAAGACAATTGGCACAAAAAGACAAGTCTGATGCAAGAAGACAAAACCTGACGCCTGAAGAAAACAGAGGAAGGGAATGGCGGAACAGTCTGAAGCTGACCAGAAGTTGTCTGCTTAAAGAGCCGTTTTGGACTTAGCGGCTAAATCATCTCAAATGATCCAATCTTCAGAAATTCATCTATAAAAGGACAATGATAGTTCTTGGATCTTTTACCGAAGTATCAAAAGAAAAATACAAGAGAGAAAATCTTCAAAGCACTCAAATACAAAAAGATCTTACACCAACGTTTCTATTCTCTGTGTAAATGCTAGATTGATTGTTTTGTAATCATCTAAGGTGTTCTTTACTTGAAAAAGAACAAGTGTGTAATCAATAGGAATATTGAGAGTGTTGAGCTGAGTACTTGGTTGTAAGTATTCAGTGGTAGAAAAATCTAAGTGCTGGGTTGTAGTACTTAGTAGGAGCTTAGTAGACGAATAGAGGACGTACTCTTGCATACTCACTGCCTTGTAAAGGGTTTGTGCTCTACCTTGAAAGAGCTCAGTATTGGATTGAAAATCCCAGGAGGAACTGGGGACTGGACGTAGGCAGAGAGGCCGAACCAGGATAAGTCGTGTTGAGTAACTTCTAAACTCTTTCTCTCAATATATATATGTGCATGTGTTGCTTGTTGTATTTACTCAGCTTATAAATTGTTAAAACTGAAACTGAGTAAATCTGAGTGCTAAGTTGGAAGCTGACCTTTCAGGTGTCAATTCCCAACTCTCAAGTCAAGCAGTCTTAGTCAGCATAGAACTAAAACTGTCTGACCAATCAATCGCCCGTGCTGACCAACACGTTGAGTTATCAAACTCTTAAAATAACATTAAGTCAGCATAATTAAAAGCGAAAAAGTTACATTAGTTCCTAACCCCCCCCCCCTTGGAACTAATTACTAGGGACCAACAAGTGGTATCAGAGCCTAAGCTCACTACTCAAAGATCTAACAATCTTGAGCTGATCCCGAAAAATGGGTGAGAATAGCACTCGTTTCCTCCCAGGAAACCAAACAACACAAATACTCCCTGAGGGATTATCAATCACTAGACCTCCCTTATTCTTTGGGTCTAATTATACATTCTGGAAGAATAGGATGAAGAACTTTATTCAAGCCACAAACATAAGTGCATGGCTTGCAATAGTTCAAGGTCCACATATACCTTATAAAACTGTTGATAATGAGAAAGTTATCAAGAGTGAAACTGAGTGGACAGAGGATGACCTCAGAAAATTACAAAATAATGCTTCGGCTATCAATATGCTTCACTGTGCTCTAGATGCTGCAGAATACAATAAGATCTCAGGTTGTGAGTCAGCACAGGAGATCTGGAAAAAGCTGGAAGTGACTTATGAAGGCACCAGCAAGGTCAAGGAATCCAAAGTGAACCAACACATGCGATTGTATGAGCTGTTCGAGATGACTGACAATGAGGACATCTCAACAATGAATGCCAGGTTCACCAACATAATAAATGAGCTTAAAAGACTTGGTAAGAATTTCACTGAAGAATAACAAGTGAAGAAGATCTTACGAAGTCTTCCCAAAAGCTGGCAAGCTAAGAAGACAGCTGTAGAGGAAGCTCAGGACCTGACCACATACAAATATGATGAGCTGATCGGCTCCTTGCTGACTCATGAAATTTCCATGAAAAACTTTGAAGCTAAAGAAAAATCTGAGGATAAGAAACAGAAATCACTAGTGATGAAAGCTGACTCCACAGAAGCTGAGTCAACTGATGATGAGGAAATGGCCATGTTTACTAGAAAAATGAAAAAGCTGTTCAGAAGAAGTGAAAGAAATAGTAAGCGGCCATACAAGAGAGGAGACAGATATAAAGTTGAGTCCAGTGACACCAGACACAAAAAGGACAGCTCCAAGCTTGTCACATGTTATGAGTGCCATCAAACTGGGCATATTAAGTCAAGCTGTCCTAATCTGAAGAAAGATAAGAATGATAGCAAAAGGCAATGGTGGCCACATAGAGTGACAGTGATGAGTCGACATCATCTGAAGCTGAGCAAAATGAAACAGCCAATATATGTTTCATGGCAGATGATGGAGCTGACCAATCTCAATCTGAGCAAGCTGACCTCTCTGGAGATTCTGAGCAGGAGGAAAACAACAATGAGGTAACATCCTTACTTTTGCTTAGAAACGAAATGGTAAATGCCCTGAGTGACTTATATACACTAACTAAGAAGTGTAACAAAAAGATTAAGGCACTCAGCAGGCGCTGCGACGAGATTGAGGAGGTCAAGCTGAGTGACCTCTGATATCTCCTCCAGGACAACTCAGATTTACATACCAACATGCAAATCTTACATAAGTTTGTCACGGAGGTTCAAACTGAGTCAAAGAAACTTAGAAAGGATGTCACAACATTACAGAACCAAATAAAAGGTTCAACTAAGAATAAACCCCATGCTGAGTACTTAGGTACTGGTCAGCATAAACAGCTTACTCAATGTAGCTATTGTGGGAAGAAAGGACACACAAAAGCTGTGTGCTGGCATAACAAACAGACTGTCCAATGTGATTTCTGTGGTAAGAAAGGTCATACTACCAAGGTATGCTGGCATGCTCAGCACAACAATGATGACCACACTCAACATCACCCTCAAAGGGTAACTATGTGTGGCTTCTATGGTAAAAGTGGCCATACTACAAAAGTATGTCGTCACAAGTTAAAATATGACTTTGCACCTGTTTACACTAACAAGAAAGGACCCAAAAAGAATTGGGTACCTAAAAACGAATAGTTTAAAATGCAGGTCAGCTTGACATGCATGGAGAAATCAAAACTTTGGTATATAGACAGCGCATGCTCAAGACATATGATAGGTGATGAAACTCAGTTCATCACACTAGAGCTTAAACGAGGAGGTAGTGTAAGCTTTGGAGACAACAAGAAGGGCAAGATAGTTGGCTCAGGAACTATCGGAGGTAACCCTAAAATTGAGTCAGTCTCCTTAGTTAAAGGTCTCAAATATAATCTTCTAAGCGTAGCTCAGCTTTGCAAGAGTGGAAGAAAGGTTATATTTGATGATACTAAGTGTCAAATACTCGAGGGAAAAACAAATGATTTGATTTTAACAGCCCCTCGTGTAGAAAATGTTTACATGTTGAGTTTGGAAAAACAATTTTCAAAAAGTATATGCTTGGTGTCTAAAGAGGACAACTCCTGACTATGGCATAGGAGACTTGGGCATGTCAGCATGGACCTCCTTGCCAAACTAGCTAGAAAGCAATTAGTTGAGGGATTACCCAAATTAAAGTATGAAAAAGATCAACTATGTAATGCTTGTTAGCAAGGTAAACAAATCAAAAAGTCATTTCATAGCAAAAATGTTGTCTCAACCAAAAGACCATTGGAATTACTACATTTGGATCTTTTCGGACCTATCCAGCCACTCAGCATGGGAGGTAAGAAATTTTCCTTAGTTATTGTAGATGATTTCTCTAGGTATACTTGGATCATCTTGCTGAGTAGCAAGGATGAAACATTTGAGATGTTTACTACATTAATCAAAAAGCTTGAAAATGACAAAGACCTAAGAGTAGCTCACATTAGAAGTGATAATGGTGGAGAATTCAAAAACCAAATGTTTGATGAATTCTGTGAAACTAATGGTATTGACTGTTGGTCCCTAGTAATTAGTTCCAAGGGGGGGGGGTTAGGAACTAATATAACTTTTTCGCGTTTTAATTAAGCTGACTGGAAGTTATTTTGAGAGTTTGTTAACTCAGCTTTTGGTCAGCTTGGTGAGATATGTCTTAAGACAGCTTTAGTCAGATGTTGACTAAAGGTATCTTTTTGCAAGTTAGGAATTGACACTCTTGGAGGTCAGCTTCTAACTCATCACCACTTATTTACTCAAGGTCAGCTTTGGCAATTTAAATGCCGAGTAAATAAAGCAAACAACACATACAATATGAGAGAGAGTTTAGAGATTACTCAGTATCACTTATCCTGGTTCGGCCTCTCTGCCTACGTCCAGTCCCCAGATTCCTCCGGGCTTTTTGAATCCAATACTGAGCTCTTTAACGGTAGAGCACAAACCAATTACAAGGCAGTTGAATATGCAAGAGTACCTTCCTCTATTCGTCTACTCAACTCCTACTAAGTGCTACAACCCAGCACCTAGATTTCTCTATCACTGAATGCTTACAACCAAGTCACTCAGCTTAACACTCTCAATATTCCTATTGATCACGAACTTGTTCTTTTTAAACTAAAAAACACTTTAGATGATTACACAACAATCAATCTAGCATTTACGCAGAGAATAGAAAAAATTGGTGTAAGATTTTTTGTATCTGAGTGCTTTCAAGATTTTCTCTCTTTGTATTTTTCTCTTGATGCTTTTTTTTATTATGATCCAAGGTTCTTCATTGTCCTTTTATAGAAGGAATTTGCAGATTTGGATCGTTTGAATTGTTGTTACCGTTAACACCAAAACGGCTCTTTTGGGGAACAAGTTCAGGTCAGCTTCAGACTGTTCCGCCATTCCCTTTCTCTGTTTTCTTCAGGCGTCAGGTTTGTCTTCTTGCATCTGGCTTGTCTTTTTGTGCCAGTTGTCTTTTACCAATAATCCAATGACCCATGTCTCTTGGAATTAGTCTTTTGTGTGTCTTCGAGGTTCCAATTATTGGTGTAGAGGATTGGCAGACTTTGTCCTTTAGTGAACGGGTCCTTCATGCTGTCCTGACTGTGATTCAGCTTCATTCGTTATCCTCGAATGTTCAACTTCTATACTGAGTTGCTTCGTGGTTAGCTCCGTTCTGTTTATACGGTGCTGAAGAAGTCTTTTGTTTTAGTCAGCTTCATTCTGGCATCTTAGACTAAAACTTCTGATACGGAGTTCTACTCCATTCGGCTTCCATTCTGTCATGCTGAGTTCCGTTCCACTCAGCTTTGCTTATGCTGACTTTTGTCCTGTCTTACTTTATATATATATTCTTGCACTCAATATTGAACGAACACATTAGTACAATTAAATCAAAGCATTTAAATTTAATTGCCTCTTAATCATGGATGATTTTGTCAAATCAAAATCTTGTGGAAAAGTGTTTCAACAAACTCCCCCATTTTGATGTTGGCAAAATATATAATTACGGAACTCAGTTATAAGTTGCCCCATGATTGATTTATTTTTTTAAAATTACTCCCCCGTAAGGGTTGCACATATTGTCTTAACTTAATTCTAAACCTTCCAAGATCTAATTGAATTAGACTTGAGACATTTGTGTATACTGACTTAGTTTTAGATTTGAGCTTGTTTGGATTTAAGTCAGTTTTTCAAAAATATTAGAAGTATGTTGTCTCTTAGTTTATTGCATAAGTTGTTTTGGTGTTAATGTATACTGAGTGTGTTTAACTTCTTGATTTGTTTGTTCAAATTTTATTAGTCAGGCCAGGAAGAAAATTAATACTTATCATATATTGACCTTTTAAAACACATACATTCAAAGACAGGATAGAAAGCTAAGTCCTAGATATTGACTAAGCTAGTTCTACTTCTTTTTCTTTAAGTTGACCTGAGCTTGATGGTCAGAATGAGCAATTCCTTTGCCTTTCTCTTTACTTCCAGAAACATTACCAGCAGGCTGAGTTCCTCCTTGACTTGTCTCCCCCGTTTTGCCATCATCGGGTTTGTAGAGGAAGGTTTCATTTCGTGCGGCATTGGAAAGGTAATGGGAGTAGCGCTGAAGCCGCTTAGTGCTTTCACCCAAACCATCAATAACAGGAACACTGTCATCCTGGACATGCCGAGGAACCCGGAGGGAGCTACTGATCATGCTAAGTAGGCGTTCATGAGATTTGCTTAGCCAGGTGAGCGAGGCGGTGATCTGACCAAACGATTGATGGTACATTTTGAGCAAGGCAGAATCATAGAACATGCGCTGGGCATTGTTGATGCGCATTGCCTTCATTATAGCTTGTGAAAAGCTCAAGAGTTCACTGTTGGAGACTGGGTCAACATCCATCTGGACTTTGTTGACATTGAGGAGACTCACGGCTTCACTTAATTGGTCGATGGTGCACTGAGAAGTAGAAGATACCAATTCACGCGTATTGGTCAGCTCAGCATTCAGCTTGGTAAAGTATTCTTGCAACTCAGCAGAGGTAGCATACTCAGGATTGGCAGTTGCACTAGATGTGGTCAGTTCTACAGTTAGCTTAGCAAAATAGCTTTGAAGCTCAGTGGAAGTGGCATACCCTGGATTGACTTCTGACAGTTGGTGAATTTTGCCTTCAAGCGAATTCATATGGGTTGCCATTGTCAGCATCAGTTCAGTCAGTTTGGCTATCTAGCCTTGATTGGGTTGCTGAGTTTGAACCGTAGTAATAATACTGACCAGATCCTTAAGGCCTCAGAGTTCATTTAGAAGCTGAGTAATACCTGATAGTTGAGAGGACTCAGCTTGAGTGGATTGGTGTGCATCAGCTTGAGGAGTGTTTAAATCTTGAAGCAAGGACTGAGCAGAAGCAATGACACGGCGTCCTAACTCAGTAGCACTCAAGTATGCGAATTGAGCAGCATTAGACTCAGAGGCTGGTATTGAGTTTGATGGTGGTGGAGGAGTTGGCTCTCTGCCAGATTGAGTACCTTGATTGGTACCTGGACTTTGATTGATTTCATGAGCTGAGTCATCAACATGTTGAGTTGGAGGTGGAGTTTGATTAGACAAGTTAATCTGCTCAGCCTGAATAGGTGAAGTGGAAACAGGAAGTGTGCCACCTTGAGTAGCTTGGATTGGATCTGCAGGGTTTTTGGCTTGTTCCTCATCCTGAGTAACAGAGGCTTGTTTTTCTACAGGATTTTCTGGTGGTGACTCAGCCTCAGCATCATTCGAGAAGTACTGGAACTGGATTCTGGAGAGGTCGGTCTCAAGCTCATCAATAAGAAAGTCGTCCATAAGATCAATTTGCTTTTGCGCCTTCTTTTTAAGTCTTCGTCGTGTCGGAGCTTTTGGGGATGAAGGGTCAGCTGGAATACCTTCACTGGACTCAGTAGCACCTGTCTCCTCTTCTACATATGGATTTTCAAGTTGCTCAGCATGATCCTCAACAGCAACATTTTCATCTCCTTCAACTCTCTGTTCAGCCTCATCCTGAGGTTGCTCAACATTTGTCTGCTCAGCTTGTTGCTCAGTTTCTTTCTCAGCTTCCTGCTCTTGTTCAGCTCTTTGTTCAGTCTCTTCCTTAGTTTCCTTTTCTAGGTCAATTCCATGACCTTGGGAGGATACAACCCAATCTATGGGACTAGCTTCAACTGGTTGTAAGGAATTTGCCTTCTTCCTTTTCATCAAAGGGGATTCTGGAGTTTCCTCTTCTTCATCCTCAGGCCCTTCTGGCCTCTTTCTCTTTTCTGCTGACTCAGCTTTTTCCTTAGCTTTGTCAGCTTTGGCTCTTTCTTGAGATATGAGTCTTACATTCTTTGGGACAGCATGAATATCTTTAGAGCAAGTTTCAAGAGCCTTCCTCTTCTTCTTCTTCTGCTCAGGCTGAGCTGTCTTAGGGGACTCAGCATGAGTCTCCACTTCTTTTTCAGGCTCATTTTCAAGCTCAACTTCTAGGTGCTCAGCTTCTTCAATTTCATCAGCATCTCCAGCTCCTTCATATCCTTTCAAGGGTTGATTGTACAACAATCCATCCAATAGAACTGCAGTGATTTCACTCCCTAAGCTACTTGTTTCATTGATCGTCTCGATCTGCTTGTCTTCGAGAATTTTTGTGATTAGAGACCCTAAGCGGAGTTTCTTACCACCTCGTTGGAGAGCTCCAACTAAGAAGACGGGAAGATTGAGCGGAGTGTAGGTCAGCATGTGCCAGATGAAGCACTGCTCGAAGTTAGAGGCGGATGAAGCTGAGTTGAGTTTGGGGAAGATAAAGTTGGTCAGCATGTAATGGACCATCTTCTGTTCTTTTCCCATACAGGTGCTGGGTATTTCACCCTTATGATCCTTGGGTTTACAGAACCCCTTGATCTTCTCAGCCGTGTCTTTTGGCACTTTCTCCTTTGTTGTTCTAAACTCAATTCCTTCTTCTGGTAAATCTAGTAAGGTGGCTAGATAGGCAGGGGTTACGATGATTTTCTGACTTTTAACTGAGGTCTCCAAATAATCAGAGTCATCTTCATCAACATGTAGATTCGAATAGAATTCTCGTACTAACCTAGGATAGGTTGTTCCTGAGAGAGAGAAGAGACCAGCCCACTTGTTCTTCTCGATCCAGTCACAAAATGGTTTCTCAGAGGTGACGAATCCTGGAGAGAACCATCTGCATTTCAGAACCTCCAGATTGTTGACCTTTTTGTGTACTTTGATCATTTTCCTTTCTATTTGCGTCGAAGGACCCGCGGGGTCAGTCTGAGTGGGTTTGCCAGAGGTTTGGCCAAGTTGAGTAGTGAGGTTAGGGATTTTGTCTTTGCCGGAAGCCATTGTTGAAGGTTTTGAGGTTTTAGGGAGAGAAGAGTTTGATTTTAGAAAATCGTAGGCGTAAAGAGTAATGAGTGGGGATCCTTCCACTTTTTATATAGATTTATGGCGGCCCTATTCATTTAACTAGCCATTTTTGCCTAGGGACATTCAACCGACAAGGATTCTGTCATTTATGACATCTTCGGCGCATGGGATATGTCATTAAAGTGCATCTTTCCAAGGTGCAAGTAGTTACACGTGTAGGCATTTATTTTACGCGAGTGGGTTTCTACGGGATTTCGCTAGAATTCAAAACATTCGCGATGTTGATTGACTGGCTTTCATGAATTTCCTATCTCTGAATAACTCAACATACGTCAATCACTCAGCATGTTCATCAACTCAGCATAGGGTGATTACTCAATATGTTTATCTACTCAGCATAGGATTTTTACTCAACATTTGTATCTACCATTCAATGTTTATCTCAATTCAGCATGAGGTTATTTTTCTATTTTTAAGCTTAATAAAGAGTAGATATTTATTGTTAATTTACTTAGCATGGCATTTGCACATTCATTCAAATTTCCACTCAATATAGCAATCACTCAACATTCAATCATACAGAATTATTTAGAGTGGATTTGACATACCAATGGCTTCCCTTAGTATATTGAATTGTTCTCGTGCTAAGGGCTTAGTGAAGATATCTGCAAGCTGATCATTTGTTGGCACATAGGTCAGCTTGATCTCATCTTTTAGTACATGGTCTCTGATGAAGTGATGCCTTATGCTAACATGCTTCATCCTGCTGTGTTGGACTGGATTCTTAGATAGATCAATGGCACTTTTGTTGTCACATTTGATCTCTATTGTCTTTGTTTTGACTCCATAATCCTCAAGCTGTTGCTTTATCCATAGGACTTGTGCAACACAGCTTCCAGCAGCCACGTACTCAGCTTCAGTTGTAGACAGGGCTACGGATGATTGCTTCTTGCTGAACCAAGATACTAGACAGCTTCCAAGGAAATGACATCCTCCCGAAGTACTCTTCCGTTCTAGCTTATCTCGTCCATAGTTAGCATCAGTATATCCAATGAGTGTGAAGTCATTTGAAGTTGGATACCATAGACCTGCATCAACTGAGCTTTGCAAGTATCGAAAAATTCTTTTTACAGCAGTTAGATGAGATTCCCTGAGGTCAGCTTGATATCTAGCACAATAGCATACTGAGTACTGAATATCAGGTCGACTAGCAGTGAGATAGAGTAAAGAACCTATCATACCTCGATAGAGTTTACTATCAACTGACTTACTCTTCTCATCCTTGCATAGGACAGTATCAGTACCCATGGGGGTTGATATTGGTTTGCAATCTACCATGCTGAATTTCTTTAACATTTCCTTGGTGTACTTAGACTGACTTATAAAGATGCCATTCTTACCTTGCTTGATTTGAAGTCCAAGGAAGAAGTTGAGTTCACCCATCATCGACATTTCAAACTCAGTTTGCATCTGTTGACTAAATTCTCATTTCTGGTGAATTGGTCAAGTTCTTCTTGCATGGTATTTATCCAATATTCATCTTGCTCAGCATCAGCAAAATTCTTTGGCTCAAGAATTGAGACGAAGGCAACATTGCTAAGGTATTTTCTAAGCTGATCTCTGGTCATCAACTTGTTGTTGGCAGCATCAAGAATGGCCTGTTCTGTATGTCCTCTTGGGATCTTTATTTCCTTGGGCAATGTTGAGTCGTTTGGAAGAGGTGTTTCTACAATCTCTACATGAATAGATTGGTCAGCAAATGATATTTCAATTTCTTGCTTACCTTGGGTCAGCTCCTGTATAGATGACACAGAGGCTTCTGGTTGATCAGCGGAAGCTGAGCTTAGTTCATCTTCTTCAGGCTGAGCTGACTTACCTGTAGGGTCAGTTTCATCGAACTCAATATGTACAGACTCTTCTACAACCTGAGTTCTTTTATTAAATACTCTATATGCTTTACTGTTTGTTGAGTACCCTAAAAAGATCGCCTCGTCAGCTTTAGCATCAAATTTAGCAAGGTTGTCTTTTGTATTGAGTATAAAGCATTTACACCCAAAGGCACGAAAGTATCCAATGTTGGGCTTTCGTCCTTTCCAAAGCTCATATGGGGTTTTCTTAAGTATAGGTCTAACTAGAGCCCTATTCAGTATGTAACATGCCGTGTGAACAGCTTCACCCCAGAAGTACTTTGGAAGCCTATTTTCACTCAGCATTGTCCTAGCTATTTCGACAATAGTTCTATTTTTCCTTTCAACGACCCCATTTTGTTGAGGTGTTCTAGGAGCAGAGAAGTTGTGGTCAATACCACTGGTTTCACAGAATTCATCAAACTGTTGGTTTTTGAATTCTCCACCATTGTCGCTTCTAATGTGAGCTACTCTTAGGTCTTTGTCATTTTCAAGCTTTTTAATCAGTGTGGTAAACATCTCAAAAGTTTCATCCTTGCTGCTCAGCAAGATGATCCAAGTGTACCGAGAGAAATCATCTACAATAACCAAGGAAAATTTCTTACCTCCCAAGCTGAGTGGCTGGATAGGTCCGAAAAGATCCAAGTGTAGTAATTCCAATGGTCTTTTGGTTGAGACAATATTTTTGCTATGAAATGACTTTTTAGTTTGTTTGCCTTGCTGACAAGCTTTACACAGTTGATCTTTTTCAAACTTTAATTTGGGTAATCCCTCAACTAATTGCTTTCTAGCTAATTTGGCAAGAAGGTCCATGCTGACATGCCCAAGTCTTCTATGCCATAGCCAGGAGTTGTCCTCTTTAGACACCAAGCATATGTTTTTAGAAAACTGTTTTTCTAGGTTTAACATGTATACATTTTCTACACGAGGGGCAGTTAAAATTAATTCATTTGTATTTCCCTCGAGTATTTGACACTTAGTATCATCAAATACAACCTTTCTACCACTCTTGCAAAGCTGAGCTACACTCAGCAGATTGTATTTGAGACCTTTAACTAAGGAGACAGACTCAATGGTTGGGTTACCTCCGATAGTACCCGAGCCGACTATCTTACCCTTCTTGTTGTCTCCAAAGCTTACACTTCCACCTCGTTTAAGCTCTAGTGTGATGAACTGAGTTTCATCACCTGTCATATGCCTTGAGCATGCGCTGTCTATATACCATAGTTTTGACTTCTCCACGCATGTCAAGCTGACTTGCAGTTTAAACTATTCATTTTTAGGTACCCAATTCCTTTTGGGTCCTTTCTTGTTAGTATAAACAGGTGCAAAATCATATTTTAACTTGTGACGGCATACTTTTATGGTGTGGCCTGGCTTACCACAGAAATCACAAAAAGGTACCCTTTGTGGGTTGAACTGAGTATGGTCAGCATTATTGTGTTGGGCATGTCAACATACTTTTGCGGTATGCCCTTTTCTTCCGCAGAAGTCACATTGGACAATCCTCTTGTTATGCCAACACACATCCTTTGTGTGCCCCCTTTTTCCACAACACTCACATTGAGTGAATTGCTTATGCTGACTAGTATTTGCGTACTCAGCATGGGGTTTATTTCTATTTGAGCCCTTCCCTTGACTCTGTAACGTTGTGATATCCTTTCTAAGTTTCTTTGACTCAGATTGAACCTCTGTGACAAACTTATGTAAGATTTGCATGTTGGTATGCAAGTCAGAGTTGTCCTGGAGAAGATATCGGAGGTCACTCAGTTTGACCTCTTCAATCTCATCACAGCGCCTGCTGAGTGCCTTAATCTTTTTGTTACACTTCTTAGTTAGTGTATATAAGTCACTCAGGGCATTTACCATTTCGTTTCTAAGCAAAAGTAAGGATGTTACCTCATTGTTGTGATCCTCCTGGTCAGTTTCATCAGAAAGGTCAGCTTGCTCAGATTGGGATTGGTCAGCTCCATCATCTGCCATAAAACATATGTTGGCTGTTTCATTTTGCTCAGCCTCAAATGATATTGACTCATCACTGTCACTCCATGTGGCCACCATAGCCTTTTTGCTTCCCTTCTTCTCTTTCTTGAGGTTGGGACAGCTTGACTTGATGTGCCCAATTTGATGACATTCAAAACATGTGACAGACTTCGAGCTGTCCTTCTTGTACTTGTCACTTGACTCAGCTTTATACTTGTCATTTCTTCTAAATGACCTTTTGTCGTTTCTATCATTTCTCCTGAACAGCTTTTTCATCTTTCTGGTGAACATCGCCAATTCCTCATCATCAGTTGACTCCGCTTCAGTTGAGTCAGCTTTCATGACAAGTGACTTTTGTTTCTTATCTTCTGATTTTTCTTTCTCTTTGGCTTCAAAGTTTTTCATAGAGATTTCATGGGTCAGCAGGGATCCGATCAGCTCATCATACTTATAGGTAGTCAAGTCTTGGGCTTCTTCTACATCTGTTTTCTTTGCTTGCCAGCTCTTAGGCAGACTTCTCAGAATTTTCTTCACATGTTCTTCTTCAGTGAAGTTCTTTCCAAGCCTTTTTAGCTCGTTTATGATGTTTGTGAATCTTGCGTTCATTTCTGAGATGTCTTCATTCTCATTCATCTCAAACAGCTCGTAGAGTCTCATATGTTGATTGACTTTAGACTCCTTAACTTTGCTTGTGCCTTCATAGGTTACTTCAAGCTTCTTCCAAATCTCCTGTGCTGACTCGCAACCTGAAATCTTATTGTATTATGCAGCATCTAATGCACAGTGAAGCATATTTATAGCCGAAGCATTATTTTGTAATTTTCTGAGGTCATCCTCTGTCCACTCAGCCTCACTTTTAACAATTTTCTCATTGTTAACAGTTTTGTATGGCACATGTGGACCTTGAACAATTGCAAGCCATGCACTAATGTTTGTGGCTTGAATAAAGTTCTTCATCCTATTTTTCCAGAATGTATAATTTGACCCAAAGAATAGGGGAGGTCTAGTGATTGATAATCCCTCGGGGAGTATCTGTGTTGTTTGGTTTCCTGGAAGGAACCGGCTATTCTCACCCATTTTTAGGGATCAGCTCAAGATTGTTAAATCTTTGAGTAGTGAGCTTAGGCTCTGATACCACTTATTGGTCCCTAGTAATTAGTTCCAAGGGGGGGGGGGTTAGGAACTAATATAACTTTTTCGCGTTTTAATTAAGCTGACTGGAAGTTATTTTGAGAGTTTGTTAACTCAGCTTTTGGTCAGCTTGGTGAGATATGTCTTAAGACAGCTTTAGTCAGATGTTGACTAAAGGTATCTTTTTGTAAGTTAGGAATTGACACTCTTGGAGGTCAGCTTCTAACTCAGCACCACTTATTTACTCAAGGTGAACTTTGGCAATTTATATGCCGAGTAAATAAACCAAACAATACATACAATATGAGAGAGAGTTTAGAGATTACTCAGTATCACTTATCCTGGTTCGGCCTCTCTGCCTACGTCCAGTCCCCAGAGTCCTCTGGGCTTTTTGAATCCAATGCTGAGCTCTTTAACGGTAGAGCACAAACCAATTACAAGGCAGTTGAATATGCAAGAGTACCTTCCTCTATTCGTCTACTCAACTCCTACTAAGTGCTACAACCCAGCACCTAGATTTCTCTATCACTGAATGCTTACAACCAAGTCACTCAGCTTAACACTCTCAATATTCCTATTGATCACGAACTTGTTCTTTTTAAACTAAAGAACACTTTAGATGATTACACAACAATCAATCTAGCATTTACACAGAGAATAGAAAACATTGGTGTAAGATTTTTTGTATTTGAGTGCTTTCAAGATTTTCTCTCTTTGTATTTTTCTCTTAATGCTTTTTTTTATTATGATCCAAGGTTCTTCATTGTCCTTTTATAGAAGGAATTTGCAGATTTGGATCGTTTGAATTGTTGTTACCGTTAACACCACAACGGCTCTTTTGGGGAACAAGTTCATGTCAGCTTCAGACTGTTCCGCCATTCCCTTTCTCTGTTTTCTTCAGGCGTCAGGTTTGTCTTCTTGCGTCTGGCTTATCTTTTTGTGCCAGTTGTCTTTTACCAATAATCCAATGACCCATGTCTCTTGGAATTAGTATTTTGTGTGTCTTCGAGGTTCCAATTATTGGTGTAGAGGATTGGCAGACTTTGTCCTTTAGTGAACGGGTCCTTCATGCTGTCCTGACTGTGATTCAGCTTCATTCATTATCTTCGAATGTTCAACTTCTATACTGAGTTGCTTCGTGGTTAGCTCCGTTCTGTTTATACGCTGCTGAAGAAGTCTTTTGTTTTAGTCAGCTTCGTTCTGACATCTTAGACTAAAACTTCTGATACGGAGTTCTACTCCATTCGGCTTCCATTCTGTCATGCTGAGTTCCGTTCCACTCAGCTTTGCTTATGCTGACTTTTGTCCTGTCTTACTTTATATATATATTCTTGCACTCAATATTGAACGAACACATTAGTACAATTAAATCAAAGCATTTAAATTTAATTGCCTCTTAATCATGGATGATTTTGTCAAATCAAAATCTTGTGGAAAGGTGTTTCAACATTGACCACAATTTCTCTGCCCCTAGAACTCCTCAACAGAATGGAGTTGTTGAAAGGAAAAATAGGAGAATAGTAGAAATTGCTAGGACAATGCTGAGTGAAAATAGGCTTCCAAAGTATTTTTGGGGAGAAGCTGTCAATACAGCATGTTACATATTGAATAGGGCCTTGGTAAGACCTATATTAAAGAAAACTCCTTATGAACTTTGGAAAGGACGAAAGCCCAATATTGGATACTTTCGTGCCTTTGGGTGCAAATGTTTTATACTCAACACTAAGGATAATTTAGCAAAGTTTGATGCCAAAGCTGACGAAGCAATCTTTTTAGGGTACTCAACAAACAGCAAAGCATATAGAATTTATAATAAAAGAACCTAAGTTGCAGAAGAGTCAGTCCATGTAGATTTCGATGAAACTGACCCTGCAGGTAAGACAACTCAACCCATGGAGGATGAGCCGAACTCAGCTCATGCTGACCTAATTGGAGGTGCTGAGCCATCAGCACAAGAGCTGACCAAAGGTAAAATTGAAACTGAAATTACCTTTGCTGACCAATCTGTCCCTGCAGAGATTGTAGAAACACCTGTTCCAAACAACTCAACATTACCCAAGGAGATAAAAATTCCAAGAGGACATTCAGAAGAGTCCATCCTTGATGATGCCAACAACAAAGTAATGACTAGAGACCAGCTTAGGAAATTCCTTTGCAACGTTGCTTTCGTATCAGTTCATGAACCAAGGAACTCTGCTGATGCTGAGCATGATGAATATTGGATCAATGCCATGCAAGAAGAGCTTGACCAATTCACGAGAAATGAGGTATGGGATTTAGTACCTAAACCTAGGAATCAAAAATCCATAGGAACTAAGTGGGTTTTTCGAAACAAACTAGATGAGCATGGAAATGTAATTAGGAACAAAGCTCGACTTGTAGCCCAAGGCTATAGTCAGCAAGAGGGCATTGATTATGGTGAAACCTTTGCACCGGTTGCTAGGTTAGAAGCTATACGTATATTGTGTGCATATGCTAGTTTCATGAACTTCAAATTGTATCAAATGGATGTCAAAAGTGCATTTCTTAATGGTTTTATAAACGAAGAGGTATATGTTAATCAACCTCCCGGTTTTGAAGATCCAAAATTTCCAAACCACGTTTATAAACTCAAGAAGGCCTTATATGGCCTGAAGCAAGCTCCAAGAGCTTGGTATGAAAGGTTGACCAACTTCCTGCTGACCAGGAATTATGTCAAAGGAAAAGCTGACACAACCTTGTTCATTAAGAAAAAGGGTAAACATATCCTACTTGCACAAATCTATGTAGATGACATAATATTTGGTGCTACTGACGAATCCTTGTGTCAAGAGTTTAGCAAACAGATGCAGACTGAGTTCGAAATGTCTATGATGGGAGAACTCAGCTTCTTCCTCGGACTTCAGATCAAGCAAGGTAAGAACGGCATCTTCATTAGTCAGTCCAAGTACACCAAGGAGATGTTAAAGAAATTTGATATGGAAGATTGTAAGCCCATATCAACCCCTATGGGTACTGATACTGTCCTATGCAAAGATGAGAAAAGTAAGTCAATAGATAGTAAACTTTATCGAGGTATGATAGGCTCCTTACTTTATCTCACTGCTAGTAGACCTGATATACAGTACTCAGTATGTTATTGTGCAAGATATCAAGCTGACCTAAGGGAATCTCACTTAATTGCTGTAAAAAGAATTTTTAGATATTTGCAGAGCTCAGTTGATGCAGGTTTGTGGTATCCAGCCTCAAATGACTTCACACTCATAGGATACACTGATGCTGACTATGGACGGGATAAGCTAGAATGTAAGAGTACTTCAGGAGGATGCCATTTCCTTGGAAGCTATCTAGTATCTTGGTTCAGCAAGAAACAGTCATCAGTTGCTCTGTCTACAACTGAAGCTGAGTACGTTGCTGCTGGAAGCTGTGTAGCTCAAGTCCTGTGGATAAAGCAGCAGCTTGAGGATTATGGAGTAAGAACTGAGACAATAGAGATCAAATGTGACAACAAGAGTGCCATTGATCTATCCAAGAATCCTATCCAACACAGCAGGATGAAGCATGTCAGCATAAGGCATCACTTCATCAGAGATCACGTACTAAAGGGTGAGATCAAGCTGACCTATGTGCCAACAAATGAACAGCTTGCAGATATCTTCACCAAGCCTTTGGCTCGTGAGCAATTTAACATACTAAGGGAAGCTATCGGTATGTCTAATCCTCTTCAATAATTCTAAGTATTTGAATAAATGTTGAGTGATTGTCATGCTGACTGATATCAATCTAGTAACTAATGCACATTGAGCTTAATAGTCTATGTTGAGTAGATACAAATGTTGAGTAAATATTCTGTGCTGAGTAGATAGACATATTGAGTAATCACCTTATGCTGAGTAGATGTATATGCTGTGTGATTAACGTATGTTGAGTTACTAAGAGATAGGAAATCCATCTACGTAGAATTAAATACTCAGTATCATAAACGACTCATATTCTAGCAAAACTGAGTAAAAGCCCACTTGCACCGATAAACAATGACACGTGTAACAAATCATACCTAGGAAAATGCAAGTAATAATGAATACCCATGCACTGAACTTGTCATAAATGGCAGAATCTTTGTTGATTAAAGTCCCAAGATGAAAACGGCTAGTTCATTAATGACTCAAAACTCTATAAGTAGTGGAAGGATCCCCCACTCTCTAGTCTTTACGCTTACGATCTTCTGTAAATCGAACCCTTCTCTCTCCCTAAACCTCAAAACCTTCATCTGCAACAATGGCTTCCGGCAAAAATGAAATCCCTAACGTCACCACTCAGCCTGGCCAAACCTCTGGCAAACCCACTCAAGCTGACCCCGCTGGTTCTTCAAAGCAAATAGAAAGGAATATGATCAAGGTCCATAAAAAGGTCAACAACTTGGAGGTTCTGAAGTGCAGATGGTTTTCTCTAGGATTCGTCACTTCTGAGAAGCCATTCTGCGACTGTATCGAGAAGAACAAATGGATCGGTCTCTTCTCACTCTCCGGAAAAACATACCCCATGCTGGTCAGAGAATTTTATTCTAACATGCTTGTTGATGAAGAAGATGCTGACTATTTGGAGACTACAGTCAAAGGTCAGAAAATCACCATAACCCCTTCATATCTAGCTACTTTACTTGATTTACCAGACGAAGGAATAGAATTTAGGACAACAAAAGAGAAGGTACCTAAGGAAAAGCTTGACAAGATCAAGGGGTTCTACAAACCCAAAGATCATAAAGGTGAAATACGCAGCACCTGTATGGGGCAAGAACAGAAGATGGCTCACTACATGCTGACCAACTTCATCTTCCCCAAACTCAACTCAGCCTCATCTGCCTCCAATTTTGAACAGGCTTCATATGGCACATGTTGACCTACACTCCACTTAACATGCCCGTCTTTCTTGTTGGGGCTCTTCAACGCAGTGGAAAGAAGCTCAGGCTGGGTTCTCTGATCACTAAGATCATTGAGGACAAACAGATTGAGACAATCAATGAAACTGATACCTTGGGAAATGAGATCACAGCAGCTCTGCTGGTTGGGTTATTATACAATCAACCTTTAAAAGGATATGAAGAAGTTGAAGATGCTGAGGAAAATGATGAAGCTGAGCTAGCAGTTGAGCCTGAGAATGAAGTAGAGGCTCCTGCTGAGTCACCTAAGGAAAAGAAGACGAAGAAGAGAAAGGCCATTGAAACATGCTCCAAAGACATCCATGATGTCCCAAAGAAAGTGAGACTAGTGTCTCAAGAAAAAGTTAAAGCTAACAAGGCTAAGGAGAAAGCTGAGTTGGCAGAGAAGAGAAAGAGGCCAGAAGAGCCTGAGGATGAAGAAGAGGGAACTCCGGAATCCCCTTTGATGAAAAGGAAGAAGGTTAATACCTTAAAAATAGTTGAAGCTGATCCCCAAAATTGGGTTGTATCCTCCAAAGATCATGGAACTGGCCTAGAAAAGGAAGCTGAGAAAGAAACTGAGCAACAAGCTGAGAAAACAAATGTTGATGTAGAAAGGGAAGCTGCCAAAGAAACCTTTGTTAAGAAAGACGTCCATACTGAGCAGGAAGAACATGCTGATGTTGAGCAACCTCAGGGCGATGTTGAGCAAAGAGTTGAGGAAGAAGAAAATGTTGCTGTTGAGGATCATGTTGAGCAACATGAGCATCCAACTATGGTAGAAGAGACAGTTGATACTGATGAGGAGAACATTGATGCTGACCCTTCTCCTCCCAAGGAACAAAGGTTCAAGCGACTTAAGAAGAAAGCCCATAAAACTCAAGTTATTGAACTCCTTGCAGACTCTCCTCCTCAAGATATTGATGCTGAAATGTCCAAAATTCAGTTCAAATATTTCTCTCATGATGCTGAGCTTGAGTCTCCTCCAACGGATCTTGTGCAAAACCAAGCCTCTGTTACTCATATTGAGGAACAAGCCAAGACTCCGGAGAATCCAAAAACTGCTCAAGATGGAACAAATCCTGCTTCAACTTCATCCACTCAGGATGAGCAGGTCAACATGACTAACCAAACTCCACCTCCAACTCAGCATGTTGACAACTCAGCTCCTGAAGATAATCTGCATCAAAGTCCAGTCACCAATCAGGGTAATCAATCTGGCAAACAACCAACTCCTCCACCCTCAAGCTCAATTCCAGCCTCTGAGACAAATGCGGCTCAATTCACCTACTTGAATGCCACTGAGTCAGGCCGACGCATCATTGCCTCTGCTCAGTCCTTGCTTAGGCTCTGATACCACTTGTTGGTCCCTAGTAATTAGTTCCAAGGGGGGGTTAGGAACTAATGTAACTTTTTCGCTTTTAATTATGTTGACTTAATGTTATTTTAAGAGTTTGATAACTCAGCGTGTTGGTCAGCACGGGCGATTGATTGGTCAGACAGTTTTAGTTCTATGCTGACTAAGATTGCTTGACTTGAGAGTTGGGAATTGACACCTGAAAGGTCAGCTTCCAACTTAGCACTCAGATTTACTCAGTTTCAGTTTTAACAATTTATAAGCTGAGTAAATACAACAAGCAACACATGCACATATATATATATATATATATTGAGAGAAAGAGTTTAGAAGTTACTCAGCACGACTTATCCTGGTTCGGTCTCTCTGCCTACGTCCAGTCCCCAGTTCCTCCTGGGATTTTCAATCCAATACTGAGCTCTTTCAAGGTAGAGCACAAACCCTTTACAAGGCAATGAGTATGCAAGAGTACGTCCTCTATTCGTCTACTCAGCTCCTACTAAGTACTACAACCCAGCACTTAGATTTTTCTACCACTGAATACTTACAACCAAGTACTCAGCTCAACGCTCTCAATATTCCTATTGATTACACACTTGTTCTTTTTCAAGTAAAGAACACCTTAGATGATTACAAAACAATCAATCTAGCATTTACACAGAGAATAGAAACGTTGGTGTAAGATCTTTTTGTATTTGAGTGCTTTGAAGATTTTCTCTCTTGTATTTTTCTTTTGATACTTCGGCAAATGATCCAAGAACTATCATTGTCCTTTTATAGATGAATTTCTGAAGATTGGATCATTTGAGATGATTTAGCCGTTAAGTCCAAAACGGCTCTTTTAGCAGACAGCTTCTGGTCAGCTTCAGACTGTTCTGCCATTCCCTTCCTCTGTTTTCTTCAGGCGTCAGGTTTTGTCTTCTTGCATCAGACTTGTCTTTTTGTGCCAGTTGTCTTTTACCAATAATCCATAGACCCATGATTCTTGGAATTAGTCTTCTGTGTATTTTCGAGGCTTCAATTATTGGTGCAGAAGATTGCAGACTTTGTCCTTTAGTGAACGGATCTTTCATGATGTCCTGACTGTTACTCAGCTTCATTTGTTATCTTCGAATGTTCAACTTCCATCCTGAGTTCCTACTTAGTCAGCTCCGTTCTGTTTATTTAATTCTGAAGGAGTCTTCTAATTTAGTCAGCTTCATTCTGGCAACTTTGAAGAAGACTTCTGAGACTGAGTTCTACTCCACTCAGCTTCTATTTCTTTTTATGCTGAGTTCCGTTCCACTCAGCTTTGCTTATGCTGACTTTTGTCCTGTCTTACTTTATATATATATTTTTGCACTCAATATTGAACAAACACATTAGTACAATTAAATCAAAGCACTTAAATTTAATTGCCTCTTAATCATGGATGATTTTGTCAAATCAAAATCTTGTGGAAAGGTGTTTCAACAAACTCCCCCATTTTGATGTTGGCAAAATACATAATTATGGAACTCAGTTATAAGTTACCCCATGATTGATTTATTTTTGAAATTACTCCCCCGTGAGGGTTGCACATACTGTCTTAACTTAATTCTAAACCTTCCAAGATTTAATTGAATTATCCTTAAGACATCTGTGTATACTAACTTAGTTTAATATTAGATTCTTCAAGATCTGAGCTAATTGGATTTAAGTCAGCTTTCAAAAATATTAGAAGTATGTTGTGACTCAGTTTATTACCTAAGTATTTTAGTATTAATGTATACTGAGTATGTTTTACTTCTTAATTTGTTTGTTCAATTTTATCGACCAAGTTGAGGAAATAGTACTTGACATAAATTAAGAAAGAAAGAAAAAAAACACATGAGCATAAGAGGAAGGATTCTATGCTAATTTCTAAACATTGACTAGACTATATCTAGTTCTTCTTCTTCTTCTGAGCTTGGTGGTCAGCTTGAGCTATTCCTTTACCTTTGTCTTTACTTCCTGCAAGCTGAGTTCCTTCTTGACTTGTCTCCCCCGTTTTGCCATCATCGGGTTTATAAATGAATGTGTCGGTGCGAGCATGAGAGGAGAGGTGAGTTGAGTAACGCTGGAGCCTCTTAGTACTTTCTCGCAAGCCATCAATTATAGGAACACTGTCATCTTGGACATGGCGAGGAACCCGAAGAGAACTGCTAATCATGCTGAGCAGGCATTCATGAGATTTGCTAAGCCAGGTGAGCGAGCTGGTGAGCTGACCAAAAGATTGGTGGTACATCTTGAGCAAGGCAGAGTCATAAAACATGCGCTGGGCATTGTTGATGCGCATTGCCTTCATAATTGCTTGGGAAAAGCTCAAGAGTTGACTGTTGGATACTGGATCAACATCCATTTGTGCTTTGTTGATGTTGAGTAAACTTAGTACTTCACTCAGTTGGTCAATTGTGCACTGGGAGGAGGAGGAGACTAATTCACGCGTACTGGTCAGTTCGGCAGTTAGCTTGGCAAAGCATTCTTGAAGTTCAGCAGAGGTGGCAAACTCAGCATTGCCAGGTGTGCTTGATTTGGTCAGTCCTGCAGTTAACTTAGCAAAATATCCTTGAAGTTCAGCGGAAGTGGCATACCCTGGATTAACTTCTGATGGTTGTTGGATTTTGCCTTCAAGCGAGTTCAGATGGTTCACCATTGTGAGAACCAATTCAGTCAACTCTGTTATTTGGTATTGCCTTGGTTGCTCAGTTTGAATGGTGGTCATAACACTTACTAGATCCTTGAGTCCTCTTAGTTCATTGAGAAGCTGAGTGATTCCAGGCAATTGAGAGGACTCAGTATGAGAAGATCTAGCAGCATCAGCTTGAAGAGGGTTCAATTCTTAAAGTAAGGACTGAGCAGAGGCAATGATGCGTCGGCCTGACTCAGTGGCATTCAAGTAGGTGAATTGAGCCGCATTTGTCTCAGAGGCTGGAATTGAGCTTGAGGGTGGAGGAGTTGGCTGTTTGCCAGATTGATTACCCTGATTGGTGACTGGACTTTGATGCAGATTATCTTCAGGAGCTGAGTTTGAAGGAAATTAAGGCTAAGGTATAGCAGCAGAAATATAAAAATTTTAGCCTACTTCCTTTTAACCATAGGATCCGTTAATCGTTATTTCATATAAAGAGGGATAAGAAGGAATACCTTTCGATGAACAATCTACCGTTGTTAAAGAAGCGCCCACAAATCTTCTCCGAGATTCCAACCACAAAGTATAACACGGTGAGGTTAAGATGGAATCAACCCTTATGAGATGCAACTAAATTAGATTGCCTCTAATTAACCAACACAAGATCAAAGAGAAAAAGAGATGGATGAGATTAATCAATTGACGGAAGCTGTATGAATTCTTGTCCACGAACTAGGGGATGCGAATTCACTCTCTCTTACTTAATGTAGGTTTCGAAAATCACAATAAGGGGAGGGGATTAGCTTTTTCGAAATTCTCATAGGGAGGGGGTATATATAGTCGCTTGTATCTAAACCCTAGTTAGATAGGAATAGGTTACTTAATAGGAATTCCATTCGGAATAGGATTCCTAATTATTATCTTATAATATATCAAATACATTTAGGATAATAATAAATAACCTAATTGGATAATAATAGGAGCATATTAATCTAATTAAAACTCCTAAGTTAATTATCTCTTAATTAATTTAATTCACAAACCTAATCAAATTAGGATTAATGGAATTAAAATAATTCCTTATTTACTATATATAAATTTCGGCCCCCTCTATATAAGTGGGCCTTACTGGGCTCAATTGGGCTTCCATCTATTAATCATATCCATCTCTCTTTTGGTTCCAAGTCTTATGTGTGATCCATTAGGTTCTTACTACTTCTGGCCGTATGCAACTATTAAATTAATTTCTTCAAGAATTATATTTAATCCTTGCATAACGGAATGATGTACTGAGTATGTTATAGGCAAGTCTGTAATCATTCCCCCAGAGTCCGTTAAGAAGACAGGTTGATTCTGTCGTTAACCCTTCCGTATTAGTTACAGTATAATTCGATCCTTTATCAACTATATCCTTGAACTGAATCTTATGACTATGGGTGATGTCAAGTCACATATAGCGAGACGTTCGTTTTACTTGTACAGGCCGAGTCAACTCAAATAGATAGGTTAAGTGAAATCTGTATTTCTACTCTTAAGCTATCACCTTGCAAGGATTTAGAGTCGAGTCTTCCACAAGCGATCCTTGGATATATCTCCCATTAATCGGGAGTGATAAATGCTCAATCCAATGTATAACTACCCTGACATTTCTTCCTGTGACACCCAACCTTTGCAGTTCACACCCCAGAGTCATCTCTGTTAAGGATCGTGGGACCACAAGATCAAAGTCTCACATTCAGTAATTCAGGATGACCAATTAACATTCCTTTGAGTCTGAGGATTACTTATACCTATTAATACCAATGAGATGAACAGGTGACAAGGATGAATCTACCCACCCTGTTATCTCAAATCGGATCCCCAATCCTAATGAACGACGTTTCATCGGATCTATGTAACTGTCTAGATATCTATATATATGAAGCTTGTGAGATCAGCTTTCTGTCGGACAGAAGACATTGTTACATACAAGTCTCAATAGTGATATATCAATCCTAAACATATCACTTGACTTGGGGTGGTTTTAAGTTTATTAGTCTATTATAAAGTTTTGTCTCACTTCATGCTTGTATGAACACTTTATAATCACTTTAAACAAACTTACAGATTTCCTTTTATTAGACTTTATATAGTGCTTAAAAGGGATTGCCTTTATATAGTTATAAAACATATATCTCGTTAACACAAATGATATAAAGAACAATTCATTTACATTAAGTTTGTATCCTGCAACAATTGACTATAGGACACCAAACCCCAACATACTCCCACTTGGACTAAAGCCAATTGTTTCTAAAACTTATCCCAGTAGAAGTTAAATGACGATCATGTACTTTCTGGGTTAAAGGCTTTGTCAACGGATCTGCAACGTTGTCCTCTATAGGTACTCTTTCTATTCTCACATCTCCTCTAACCACAATCTCTCTTATGATGTGGTATCGCTTTAGGTAGTGCTTGGATGCATTATGAGACCGTGGTACCTTTGCTTGCGCAATCGCTCCATTGTTATCACAGTACAGAGTAATGGGATTGACAATGTCAGGCACCACTCCTAGTTCTATAATGAACTTTCTAATCCAAACTGCTTCCTTTGCTGCTTCCGCAGCAGCGATGTACTCTGACTCGGTCTTAGAGAAAGCTACGCTTCCCTGCTTGGAACTTTTCCAACTGACCGCGCCCCCATTCAAGATAAACAGGTATCCTGATTGGGATTTAAAATCATTCTCATCTGTGAGATGACTAGCGTCTGAAAATCCTTCAATTTTCAGATCTCCTTCTCCGTACACTAGGAACATATCTTTAGTCCTTCTCAAGTACTTAAGAATGTTCTTGACGGCAATCCAATGCTCGTCTCCCGGATTCCCTTGGTAACGACTCGTTACAGATAACGTGAACGCTACGTCAGGTCTAGTGCATAGCATAGCATACATAATCGAACCGATCGCGCTGGCATACGGGACTACAGCCATGCGTCGTTTATCATCATCCGTTTTAGGACATTGATGATTGTTTAACTTTACTCCATGTACCATGGGTAAGTTACCTCGTTTCGATTCAAGCATGCTAAACCGATTTAGCACCTTTTCAATGTATGTAGCCTGTGAAAGACCAAGCAGTCTACGCGATCTATCCTTGTAGATCTTTATACCAAGCATATAGGCTGCTTCACCAAGGTCTTTCATTGAGAAGTTACCGGATAACCATACTTTCACCGATTGTAATAGAGCAATGTCATTTCCCATTAACAGTATATCGTCCACATATAGTATGAGAAATGCTATAGAGCTCCCACTTGCTTTCTTGTAAATGCAAGCTTCTTCGCAATTTTGTTCGAAACCAAATTGTTTTATGGTTTCGTCAAAACGCTTGTTCCAGCTTCTAGATGCTTGCTTGAGTCCATAAATGGATCTCTGAAGTTTGCAAACTTTATTTGCATCCTTTGATATGAAACCTTCAGGCTGCATCATGTATACATCCTCAAGCAGATTTCCATTTAGGAAAGCTGTTTTCACATCCATTTGCCAAATCTCATAATCAAAATGAGCGGCAATTGCAAGCATGATTCTGATTGATTTGGACATAGCAACAGGAGAGAAGGTTTCGTCATAATCCACACCTTGTTTCTGACGATATCCTTTCGCTACCAACCTAGCCTTGTAGGTGCTAACCTTTCCATCCATGTCAGTCTTCTTTTTGAAGATCCACCTGCACCCAATGGAAATTATCCCTTCGGGTGGATCAACCAAAGTCCACACTTGGTTAGTATACATGGAATCCATTTCAGAATCCATGGCCTCAAGCCATGCTTTAGAATCTGGACTAGTAAGAGCCTCTTCGTAGTTTTCGGGTTTGTCGTTTAACACGGGAACCTCGTTATCATCTCCCACTAGAAAACCATATCTAATTGGGAGTTCACGAACTCTTCGTGATCTACGAATAGGTGCCACTGGAGTCTCATCTAATGGGACTTCTTCGGGTACCTCAACCGCTTCTGTTGTTTCAGTCGGTGTTTCTTCCTCTTGAACTTCGTCGAGTTCAATCATGCTTCCCTTTTGTGTTTCTTCGAGAAACTCTTTCTCTAAGAAGGTTGCGTGCTTGGATACTATTACTTTCTGATCATCTGGATGATAGAAGTAATACCCTATGGTTTCCCTGGGATATCCAATGAAGAAACATTTATCAGATTTAGAATCTAGTTTGTCGGACGCAATGCGTTTGACATACGCTGAACAACCCCATTGTAGACACCGAGTCGGAGGACCTGTGACGAAAACCTGAAAACAAGACGGTTGAAGCGATTGATTCCGAAAGTTTCAAAAATAATAAAATAAATAAGTTACAGTCGGTCGCTGGTGTCGATCGGATAGCTCGCGAATGCTTAACGGCACGGTGCGAGTGCTTAGCGGCGGCCGGCGCGCATTCGACGACGGTCGGATGCACGCTCGACGACGCGAAGCACGCGCTCGACGTCTGTCGGACGCACGCACCCAACCATGAATAGTACGCGCTCGGTGTCCGAGCAAGGCACGAGCTTGGCGGCACGGGACGCGCGCTCGTCGGCCACGGGACGTGTGCAACCGGCAGCGCGGAACACGAGTTCGGCAGTCACGACACGTGAACGCCCGACGACGCGGAACGCGAGTTCGACAGCCGCGGGGCATGCACGCCCGACGGCGCGAGGCGCGTCCCGGCGGCCGTTGAGCGAGTGCCCAATTGCGTTGGGCGGAAGCCCAAAGATAGGGGGGGCGCGAGCGCCCAACCTGTAGGAAATAGGGCTAAGGTATAGCAGCGGAAATATAAAAATTTTAGCCTACTTCCTTTTAACCATAGGATCCGTTAATCGTTATTTCATATAAAGAGGGATAAGAAGATATAATTTTCGATGATCAATCTACCGTTGCAAACGAAGTGCCCACAACTTCAAAGGAGATGTAAACTGTTTACCAATCTGCCCCTATTCGAAACAGACCTTCTAGACCTCCGAACGACAATCTCTTCGGTGGAAACGTAGAAGAATATGTCTAGAAGCTACTGTCCAAACATCGCGACGATCCGACGGTTCAATCTCCGGGAATCCTCGAAATAGTGAACTGACCTGATGTAGGCGAAGAAAAACGAATTTCTCCCTTTTGATTGTTTTTCTTCTTTCGTGAACACGGTGAGGTTAAATTAGAATCAACCCTTATGAGATGTAACCAAAATAGATTACCTCTAATTAACCAACATAAGATCAAGGATAAAGAGGGATGAATTAGATTAATCAATCGATGGAATGCCGAATGAATTCTAGTCCACGAACTTGGGGATGGGAATTCTTTCTTTCTCTCTCCAGAAGCAATTTCGAAAATCACTTGTAGGGGGGAGGAATTAGTGTGTCGAAATTCATTAGGGTAGGGGTATATATATTAGGTTGTATCTAAACCTAGTTAGATAGGAATAGGTCACTTAATAGGAATCCAATTCAGAATAGGATTTCTAATTATTATCTTACTATATGTCTAATATAATTAGGATAATAATAAGTAACCTAGTTAGATAATAATAGGAGCATATTAATCTAATTAAAACTCCTACTTTAATTATCTCTTAATTAATTTAATTCATAATCCTAATCAAATTAGGATTAGTGGAATAAATTAATTCCTTCCCTAATCATATATATAAATTTCGACCCCCTATCCATGTGGGCCTTACTGGGCTCAATTGGGCTTCCATCTATTAATTAGATCCATCTCTATTTTGTTCTCAAGTCTTATGTGTGATCCATTAGGTCCTTACTACTTCTGGCCGTATGCTACTATTAAATTAATTTCTTCAAGAATTATATTTAATCCTTGCATAACGGAATGATGAACAGAGCATGTTATCGGCATGTCCGTAATCATTCCCCCAGAGTCCGTTAAGAAGACAAGTTGATTCTGCCGTTAACCCTTCCGTATTAGTTACGGTATAATACGATCCTTTATCAACTACATCCTTGAACTGAATCTTATGACTATGGGTAATGTCAAGTCACATATAGCGAGACGTTCATTTTACTTGTCTCCCATTCATCGGGAGTGATAAATGCTCAATCCAATGTATAACTACCCTGACATTACCTCCTGTGACACCCAACCTTTGCAGTTCACACCCCAGAGTCATCTCTGTTAAGGATCGTGGGACCACGCGATCAAAGTCTCACATTCAGTAATTCAGGATGACCAATTAACATTCCTTTGAGTCTGAGGATTAGTTATACCTATTAATACCAATGAGATGAACAGGTGACAAGGATGAATCTACCCATCCTGTTATCTCAAGTCGGATCCCCAATCCTAATGAACAACGTTTCACCGGATCTATGTAACTGTCCAGATATCTATATATGTGAAGCTTGTGAGATCAGCTTTCTGTCGGACAGAAAACATTGTTACATACAAGTCTCAACTGTGATATATCAATCCTAAATATATCACTTGACTTGGGGTGGTTTTAAGTTTATTAGTTTATTATAAAGTTTTGTCTCACTTCATGCTTGTATGAACACTTTATAATCACTTTAAACAAACTTACGGATTTCCTTTTATTAGACTTTATTTAGTGCTTAAAAGGGATTGCCTTTATATAGTTATAAAACATATATCTCATTAAAACAAATGATATAAAGAACAATTCATTTACAATAAGTTTGTATCCTGCAACAATTGACTATAGGACACAAAACCCCAACATACTCCCACTTGGACTAAAGCCAATTGTTTCTAAAACTTATCGCAGTAGAAGTTAAATGACGATCATGTACTTTCTGGGTTAAAGGCTTTGTTAACGGATCTGCAACGTTGTCCTCTGTAGGTACTCTTTCTATTCTCACATCTCATCTAGCCACAATCTCTCTAATGATGTGGTATCGCTTTAGGTAGTGTTTGGATGCATTATGAGACCGTGGTTCCTTTGCTTGCGCAATGGCTCCATTGTTATCACAGTACAGAGTAATGGGATTGACAATGTCAGGCACCACTCCTAGTTCTGTAATGAACTTTCTAATCCAAACCGCTTCCTTTGCCGCTTCCACAGAAGCGATGTACTCTGACTCGGTCGTAGAGAAAGCCACGTTTCCCTGCTTGGAACTCTTCCAACTGACCGCGCCCCCATTCAAGATAAACAGGTATCCTGATTGGGATTTAAAATCATTCTCATCTGTGAGATGACTAGCGTCTGAAAATCCTTCAATTTTCAGATCTCCTTCTCCGTACACTAGGAACATATCTTTAGTCCTTCTCAAGTACTTAAGAATGTTCTTGACGGCAATCCAATGCTCGTCTCCCGGATTCCCTTGGTAACGACTCGTTACTGATAACGCGAACGCTACGTCAGGTCTAGTGCATAGCATAGCATACATAATCGAACCGATCACGCTGGCATACGGGACTACAGCCATGCGTCGTTTGTCATCATCAGTTTTAGGACATTGATGATTGTTTAACTTTACTCCATGCACCATGGGTAAGTTACCTCGTTTCGATTCAAGCATGCTAAACCGATTTAGCACCTTTTCAATGTATGTAGCCTGTGAAAGACCAAGCAGTCTACGCGATCTATCTCTATAGATCTTTATACCAAGTATATAGGCTGCTTCACCAAGGTCTTTCATTGAGAAGTTACCGGATAACCAAACTTTTACTGATTGTAATAGAGCAATGTCATTTCCCATTAATAGTATATCGTCCACATATAGTATGAGAAATGCTATAGAGCTCCCACTTGCTTTCTTGTAAATGCAAGCTTCCTCGCAATTTTGTTCGAAACCAAATTGTTTTATGGTTTCGTCAAAACGCTTATTCCAGCTTCTAGATGCTTGCTTGAGTCCATAAATGGATCTCTGAAGTTTGCAAACTTTATTTGCATCCTTTGATATGAAACCTTCAGGTTGCATCATGTATACATCCTCAAGCAGGTTTCCGTTTAGGAAAGCTTTTTTCACATCCATTTGCCAAATCTCATAATCAAAATGAGCGGCAATTGCAAGCATGATTCTGATTGATTTGGACATAGCAACGGGAGAGAAGGTTTCGTCATAATCAACGCCTTGTTTTTGACGATATCCTTTCGCTACCAACCTAGCTTTGTAGGTGCTAACCTTTCCATCCATGTCAGTCTTCCTTTTGAAGATCCACCTGCACCCATTGGGTTTTATCCCCTCGGGTGGATCAACCAAAGTCCACACTTGGTTAGTATACATGGAATCCATTTCAGAATCCATGGCCTCAAGCCATGCTTTAGAATCTGGACTAGTAGGAGCCTCTTCGTAGTTTTCGGGTTCGTCGTCTAACACGGGAACCTCATCATCATCTCCCACTAGAAAACCATATCTAACTGGGAGTTCACGAACTCTTCGTGATCTACGAATAGGTGCCACTGGAGTCTCATCTAATGGGACTTCTTCGGGTACTTCAACCGCTTCTGTTGTTTTAGCCGGCGTCTCTTCCTCTTGAACTTCGTCGAGTTCAATCACGCTTCCCTTTTGTGTTTCTTCGAGAAACTCTTTCTCTAAGAAGGTTGCGTATCTGGATACTATTACTTTCTGATCATCTGGATGATAGAAGTAATACCCTACGGTCTCTTTGGGATATCCAATGAAGAAACATTTATCAGATTTAGAATCTAATTTGTCGGACGCAATGCGTTTGACATATGCCGAACAACCCCATACTCTCATAAATGAGAACACAGGTTTCCTACCAACGAACAATTCATACGGTGTGGAACTAGCGGATTTAGTTGGTACTCGATTTAGGGTGAAGAGGGCAGTTTCTAAGGCATAGCCCCAGAACATCTTTGGAAGTAAGGCCATGCTCATCATGGACCGCACCATATCTAATAGGGTACGGTTTCTCCTCTCGGATACACCATTGTGTTGTGGTGTATAGGGAGGTGTCCATTGCGAGCATATCCCACATTCAGTTAGATAATTCAGAAAATTATCAGAAAGATATTCGCCACCTCGATCGGATCGAAGCGTCTTTATTTTCTTTCCTAATTGATTTTCTACTTCATTCTTGAAGCATTTGAACTTGTCAAAGGCTTCTGATTTGTGCCTCATCAAGTAGATATAACCATAGCGAGTATGGTCATCTATGAAGCTAATGAAGTATTTGAATCCTCCTCTTGCTTGGACTGACATAGGACCACATACATCCGAATGAATGAGTCCTAGAGTGTCTGATACACGCTCACCTTTATTGCTAAAGGGTGTCTTTGTCATTTTACCTTTTAAACATGATTCGCATGTTTCCAATGATTCAGAATCGAGTGGATCTATAAGCCCATCTGAATGTAGCTTTTAGTATGCGTCTCTTGTTTATATGACAATCCCACAAGCAAGTTGAATTATCTAGCTTATGTCTTTTGGTATCAATTGCGAAAACAGAAATCTAACACATAAATCCCATTTTGTGATATTCCTGGAAAATAGAAAATCCTATCTCTATAAAAATCGCAATGTTTGTTCTTTATCGAAATATAGAACATACCAGATGTTGGAGTACCGGCCTTTTCCCTTCTTGAGGGTAGCTAGGTACACCAAACAGTTTCCTTTCCAATGCCTTTCTTCACCACAGAAGTGGCACTCTCCTTTGGGCTTCTTAACTTACTTTCCCTTGGACACATCTTTCTTACCTTTCTTGGGATGTTTAGGATTGGGAAAATTCCCTTTCCTTTTCTATGATCCTTCTATGACAATAGCCGGTATTGCCTTGTCTTTCTGAATATTAGGCTCAACTGACTTGAGCATATTTGCAAGCTCTTCAAGAGAGGTTTGCAAGTCATTCATTTGATAGTTCATGATGAACTATGAATAACTCTTTGGGAGGGATTGAAGAATTAAGTTTACACTTATTTCGTTATCCATCATGAATCCAATACTAGAAAGTTTGGTAATATAGCCAATCGTCTTGACACAATGTGTCATGATTGATGTGCCCTCTTGCATCCTGCAACGATATAACCATTTGGATATCTCGTAGCGTTTGCACCTGGTTTGTTTCCCAAACAATTTCTTTAGGCGCATGATGATGGAACATCCATAGTTGCCTTTGTAATTCCGATGTCATCGATGCAAGTATGATGCATTCGACATGATCGTCATCAGCCTTGTGCTTCTTGTAAGCATCGATTCCCTCGATGGGAGCATCATCCTCAGGGATAGGGGGTATCGATGTATCAAATACATACTCTATTTTATCGAACTTCAAAACAATTTTGAGGTTGCGATACCAGTCGGTGAAGTTTGAACTATTCAACTTGTTATCGGTAAATGTATTTTGAAGATTGGTGTTAGTCATGATTTTAAGAGTGTTTCATTAAACTGAGTGTGAGAAAGAGTAAACGTATGTTATTCATTTGTTCTAAAGTATAACAATCTAAAATTATAGGCCTTTTAATTTATTTCAGATTGCTCCCACTATTTTGCCAAATTAATAACCCTCCATATTAATTCGAAGAATTTCACAAATCCTTTAGTGAGCTAGGATCCTAACTCCTGAGATTTCGCCTTAACTTTAGCCAACAAACTAGTCTCATTCGTTAGGTAGATTCATTCAATCAATCACATCTCGAATGTGACTCCTAGGTTATTGGGTTACTAACCACATTAGTAACTAATATGTCATTCATATTAATCCCAACCATTTTGCCCATTAGTGTATGAACAACATGACTTTTGCCAACCAATTGTCATACTTTAATTTAAGTATTACCCCATATTCATGAAAGAACTATTTTCGATAATCCAGGTGTTACCATAAGACCCCGAGCTTGACTTTTGCCAACAACCCAGAGGCCCCTAGTACTGCCGGCTGAATTATAATATTAGGGAGGGGCAACCGATTTTAATAACTTATTTATTTACTTAAATTTTTAATGAGGGATTTTTATTTAAGTCTCATAATCTAACTTAGTCTTGATTTGCTTTAGCATACATCAGACATACATTCACACATACATTGGCGTTATGGACATATCATCTAAATTATTCCGTCGAGCCAGAGACGGAATAAAAAGGGCAAACCTAAGGAAATACTAACTATTACATATTTCTCTTTAGGTCCTCCGTCTTCTCCATGGCGCCTTGAAATTACATATTAATTTCTATACTACTAAAAAAAACTTCAATTGAATTGAAGGGAATCAGATGAGAGGAGAAATTACAATAGATAGTAGAAAGGCAGGACGCGCAGGCCCTATTTCAAAAATACCAAAAGACTAAAAGAGGGTCCAAATATGTCCATAACTCCAAACATGCAAAGACTCAATTAAATAAATTTAATTGGTTGATTACATAACTGTCTTATGTAATATTTAGGTTAATCATATTAACTTATCAAATTAACTTTCATCCAATTTTACTTCTAATCGTTTTATATCTTTATATTAATTCTTAGATTAATATAACCATACAAAACGTTGATTATGCATGTCCCAATTATTTTGATTTCAATTCATTTAACGCTTTGATTTACAACTTGGTAAAAACAAACTTTTAAACGAATTTTCATTCGATAATCAAAACAGAAAACTATTAATTTCCGAAACATGTATATATATTTTATATTCAAAACTAATTTTAAACACATATATATCAGATTTTCAAAACGGTTGAAAAGCGATTTTCAGAAATAGGAAAAACTACAATAGATTTCCGTTTTATCTTTAGAATCAATAAAACTAATTTTATTAATCTAACCATAAAACTAATAGATTTTGTTATAATGATTATCAACCGAAATAATTAGGAACATAAGCATAATCAGTTTTAATTAACAATTAATCAAAACTTTATTTATCTTTAGAATTAATCAATCAATACTATTTGTCAATTAATCCTAACCATAAATATTTATTCAATCCTATTGAAAACTTCTATATTTTCATATATGAAATAACGGATTTAACGATGGCTCTGATACCACTGTAGGAAATAGGGCTAAGGTATAGCAGCGGAAATATAAAAATTTTAGCCTACTTCCTTTTAACCATAGGATCCGTTAATCGTTATTTCATATAAAGAGGGATAAGAAGATATACTTTTCGATGATCAATCTACCGTTGCAAACGAAGTGCCCACAACTTCAAAGGAGATGTAAACTGTTTACCAATCTGTCCCTATTCGAAACAGACCTTCCAGACCTCCGAACGACAATCCCTACGGTGGAAACGTAGAAGAATATGTCTAGAAGCTACTGTCCAAACATCGCGACGATCCGACGGTTCAATCTCCGGGAATCCTCGAAATAGTGAACTGACCTGATGTAGGCGAAGAAAAACGAATTTCTCCCTTTTGATTGTTTTTCTTCTTTCGTGAACACGGTGAGGTTAAATTAGAATCAACCCTTATGAGATGTAACCAAAATAGATTACCTCTAATTAACCAACACAGGATCAAGGAGAAAGAGGGATGAATTAGATTAATCAATCGATGGAATGCCGAATGAATTCTAGTCCACGAACTTGGGGATGGGAATTCTTTCTTTCTCTCTCCAGAAGCAATTTCGAAAATCACTTGTAAGGGGGGAGGAATTAGTGTGTCGAAATTCATTCGGGTAGGGGTATATATATTAGGTTGTATCTAAACCTAGTTAGATAGGAATAGGTCACTTAATAGGAATCCAATTCAGAATATGATTTCTAATTATTATCTTACTATATGTCTAATATAATTAGGATAATAATAAGTAACCTAGTTAGATAATAATAGGAGCATGTTAATCTAATTAAAACTCCTACTTTAATTATCTCTTAATTAATTTAATTCATAATCCTAATCAAATTAGGATTAGTGGAATAAATTAATTGCTTCCCTAATCATATATATAAATTTCGACCCCCCTATCCATGTGGGCCTTACTGGGCTCAATTGGGCTTCCATCTATTAATCAGATCCATCTCTCTTTTGTTTCCAAGTCTTATGTGTGATCCATTAGGTCCTTACTACTTCTGGCCGTATGCAACTATTAAATTAATTTCTTCAAGAATTATATTTAATCCTTGCATAACGGAATGATGAACAGAGCATGTTATCGGCATGTCCGTAATCATTCCCCCAGAGTCCGTTAAGAAGACAGGTTGATTCTGCCGTTAACCCTTCCGTATTAGTTACGGTATAATACGATCCTTTACCAACTACATCCTTGAACTGAATCTTATGACTATGGGTAATGTCAAGTCACATATAGCGAGACGTTCATTTTACTTGTTATTGGCCGAGTCAACTCAAAAGATAGGTTAAGTGAAATCCGAATTTCTACTCTTAAGCTATCACCTTGCAAGGGTTTAGAGTCGAGTCTTCCACAAGCGATCCTTGGATGTATCTCCCATTCATCGGGAGTGATAAATGCTCAATCCAATGTATAACTACCCTGACATTACCTCATGTGACACCCAACCTTTGCAGTTCACACCCCAGAGTCATCTCTGTTAAGGATCGTGGGACCATGCGATCAAAGTCTCACATTCAGTAATTCAGGATGACCAATTAACATTCCTTTGAGTCTGAGGATTAGTTATACCTATTAATACCAATGAGATGAACAGGTGACAAGGATGAATCTACCCATCCTGTTATCTCAAGTCGGATCCCCAATCCTAATGAACAACGTTTCACCGGATCTATGTAACTGTCCAGATATCTATATATGTGAAGCTTGTGAGATCAGCTTTCTGTCGGACAGAAGACATTGTTACATACAAGTCTCAACTGTGATATATCAATCCTAAATATATCACTTGACTTGGGGTGGTTTTAAGTTTATTAGTTTATTATAAAGTTTTGTCTCACTTCATGCTTGTATGAACACTTTATAATCACTTTAAACAAACTTACGGATTTCCTTTTATTAGACTTTATTTAGTGCTTAAAAGGGATTGCCTTTATATAGTTATAAAACATATATCTCATTAAAACAAATGATATAAAGAACAATTCATTTACAATAAGTTTGTATCCTGCAACAATTGACTATAGGACACAAAACCCCAACACAACCGTGTCGGGCGGACGCCCAACGGCAGTTGGGCGCACGCGCCCAACCGCGCGTTGGGCGCTCGCCCAACGCTGTTGGGCGACCGCCCAACAATTGGTGGGCGATCGCCCAACAATCGTTGGGCGGCCGCCCAACAATCGTTGGGTGGCCGCCCAACTATCGTTGGGCGGCTGCCCAACTATTGTTGGGCGGTAGCCCAACGTGATGTTGGGCGGCCGCCCAACTAGCCTTGGGCGGCCGCCCAACGGTTTTGGGCGACGCCCAATTTTGCTCGGGCGTCGCCCAAAGTTTCCGGGACCCGTTTCCCTATATAAGGGGCACGGATCCCAATGAGAAAAAAGTGGAGAAAAAAAGAGGAAGAGGGGATTTCTTGGAGCCTTTCTCACTCTAAACATTTTTAGAGAGAGAAAGTGAATTTTTTTTGAGAAAAATATTTTTTTTTCTCAAAAATTCCGAGTTTCCTAAAGTTAAACTTTTAATAAAAAATATAAAAAAAAGGAAGATCGCGACTCGTGGAATCGATCGGCTTCGACTGTCAGATACCGAATTTAAGGTATTATCCGAGGACTAGACTCTTTTATTTTATTTTATCTATTCTCTTCTTCTATTTATTTTTTATGTTATAGTTTCTTTATTTGATTAGTTATTTATTTTATCACGTTTTATTTAATTAGCGTATTTATTTAATTTTCGTTTCGTGTTGAATAAAATTCGGTTTCGTTTTAAGATAGAAAACCTCGTTTTGATATCCCCATACGAACCGTGATCCGATAAAAAGGTAGTTCGGGTATCGAAAAACGTTGAAATTATAAGTTTCTAATTTAAAAAAAAAAATTCCAAATAATGTTTTAAAATAAAAACATCGTTTTAGGAACTTCCGTTATTGACTATGATCCATTTTTGGTAGTTCGGAAATCCAAAACGATTGAATTAGATTTAATTTAAAGCTTTTGAATAAATCTGGAAACAATTAGAGTGCTGCTGTAATTTGCCATTTCTGTCACTAAGTGCTGTTTACCTACGGATTTTCCGTCGGTAAATCTGCCAAAACGCAAAAAATGCCATTTCAATCCCTTTTTCTCAACTTCTAAGCTTTTAAATCCTTAATATTTATATGTATAGTTATGTAATATATGTGTTTCAAACTATTTTAGATGTTTAGTGTATATAATTATTTAGGATGTTTGTATATCATTCTTTATTTAATTTTTAAAACATAAGTATATGTATATATTTGTTCTTTTATTCATTTGAGTTATATTAGATCCTATTTTGAAGATTATTTACTTGGGCATTTTGGGAAATAATCAATAGATATTAGTATATGCTATTTTTTTTTATATTTAAAACTATAATAGTTATGTATATATGTAGTTTTGGGATATTTGGGTTATTTTATTGGTTATTGAATGAAATTATTTTGGGTAAATGTTATGTTCTTATTTATGAGATTTATTTACTATTTTCACATCTTTAAAGTATAAATGTATTTTATCTAATATTTTCATATATGTATTATATAGTTTCCTCTTATTAACTTTCATTTTCATATTCTCTTTTTGATTTAAATGTATATATATATGCTAGAATTACTTTCTTTATTCTTTTGGATCATTCATGGGTCCATGTTTCAAATGGGCTTTATTTGATTATGAATCTTGCTTTAAATGAGTTTATTATTGTAATTATAATAGGTAGAGAGAGTCCATTAAATAAGAGGGGAAAATAAATCAAAAGAAAGAGAGTTTTCAATTTGATTATTTAAACTAATGAATTTTTAGAGGTTCCTAATGTAAATAAATGGAGTTGTTTTTTGTTAATATTTCAAATCGTTTCCAAAACACCACGTTTTAAAACCTTAATCCGTTCCAAAGGCAGATTAAGTGAACATGGTAATTAAAATCGTTTTCTTTGTGAATAATAGAGTTTTTGAATCATTTTCTTAAAGGATTTGTACAAAATAAAATTGACTTGTATGTTTAACCACGTTTTCTTAACTAAAGGTTTTTGTCTCAAACGTTTCCAAAGCACTTGAGTCGTTCCAACGACGACTCGAGTAAACTTCACTAATCGGGTTTTAAAACGCACCTAAATCGTTCCAACGGTGATTAAGGTGCGAACCATGTAAATAAACTCGTTTTGGGGAAATAAGTTAGTGTAGAATAAACACACGGCATGACATTTAAATAAGGTTATAAATAAATCACTTCTTTCTTCCCCCTTCTCTGTGTATGTATAATATAAATGGGTGATTCTTCACTAATATGGCTTTCCAATAATATATGCTCAAAACGGTTTCTGAAAAAAGAAAGAAAAGGTTTCAAATGAATTTTAAACTTAAAGAAGTATACGATTAGTCCGTTATCGCCTAACATGCTGAGTAGGAGGCCGGTGGTTCATAACCGGGCGATGTCGGGGTGCCTAGTAGCCTTTCTCCGGAAAGGAGCTAGCCTTCTCGGCTCGTACCTAAGTTTCCCGAACCCACACCGGTTTCCCGCAAGGGATCGGTGTTCATTTTCCCATTCGTGGGTGGCGACTCTTCCATATCTCCGAGCTCCGGTCCTGCCGAGCAGCTTGATTCCATGATTGGTTGCTTTCGGCGCCAATCACCGCTTACATCGCCATGAGGTTGTCCACCCCCCGGTCCGCCCGGGAGATTAGGCCGCGGCACCTCGTCTAACAAGTGGCGACTCTGCTGGGGAAGTGAGAAATTTGATTCCGGAAGGCGTGTATTAAGCCCTTAACGGGGACGGATCGTTTTACTTCTTTTCGTATGCATTCATGTGCATTATTGCAAACCCTTTGGGTAATTTCCGCGAAACCTCTAGCGAGAGTCCATTCGTCGCTCGAAAGAGGCTAGTGCAAGTTCCCCCTTACAGTAAGGCGCCAAAGGGTCCCCATCCATTCGTTAGGGGCGAATTTGTGCGGTCCTGTGAGGTCCCGCGGTCAGCCATGTCAGCATATAGTAGCCTTAGAAGTTTCCATAGGATCACCCGTTACTATTTTTGATGTGATAAATGAATCAATTCGTGTTTTCAAACGGCCACGATACGTGTCTAATCCTAAAGTAGGTAAAGAAAATAAGACGATGTGTTAATATATACTCATGAATCGACATACTAATTACCCTAAAACATCGAAACAATTTGAACTAAAGACGACTTAGTCATCTCATATGAATGAACATGTGCGACCCGCCTTGTCCCTTTCGGTGTCCCGACAAAGGCACATGTTCAGGGAATGTGTTATGACGTAAGCACGTATTAGTATGAATCGGTTCGGTGTTAAGGATAGTTACATCTCGATACAAAAGACTATATTAACAGTAGCCGTTATTCACATTCTTTAAATAAGTTGGGATAAAACAAGATCATGACGAAATGAAAACGAAGAACATTTCTATCTTGAATGACCCTGTCGTAACGTGAAAAGTTTCGCATAAGTAGCCCGTCCCTTCCGAATAAAAGACGAGCTTTTTACGTTATGCCTCGTGTCGTTCTTAAGAGAAATGGATGTGTCCGCAAAGGTGACTAAGAGAATAAAAGAAAAGAAAAAACTAAATGGCCAAAATCATTCCGAGTCTACGATATATTTCAATCCCGAGAGTAGTTAAAGAAAATAAACCAATGCCGTTGAATACGTGTCTCGAACAAGTATATACCCCGTTTAAAACTTTGAAGCCGAATTAAGCCAAACCATATAATTGCGCCATATGGACGAGACTGCGGGTTTTGACTAACGACTCGATCATTTCAACCGTTACCAAAACTGCAAGAAATATGGCCCGATATACGTGTTTGCTTAATTCGCGCCTAAAGGAAAGAGAACGGTGATATCCTCGCCTCGAATAAACATGTGATTCAACAAAACGTTGATTTTCTATAACCACACTAAGGTGATATATCCCGTAGATCGGAAAGAATAAGAGATTGTTGTTAGCTGAAAGATTACCGTGCGCTCAAATAAGACTCGCCGTCTTTTCGTGTAGCAAAATGAGCAAACGAATCCTCGACGCTAAGAACAAACACGTTACGCGATGAGTCCGTTCTCTAAAATAAAATCCAAAAGTGATTCCATCACTAAATAAACGCATGGTTACGTCTCTCGATAGATCCAAAAAGATCCCGTTGTAATCCAAAAATCGAGAAACGAATCCACGTGAATAAAAAGGGAACGAGTCATTTGCAATAACAAACGATTGGAATAGAAGAATAACTCGTACCACGTTTAAAAACTGAGATGCGCTCAAAGGGAGTCAAAACCCGAATTAATGCGTCTCGCGAAAGGACAAAAGACGAGTTATTCTGAAAGGACAATCCGACTTGGTCGATTTCTTAGTCACTGAATGTGGATACGTCAAAAACGAACTGTATTGTCTGATGGGTGATTTACTTTTCCGCAATAATCGACGGCGTCACGCGTCCCCTGGACCGCAATGTGAGCCAAAAAACCAAAATCCTAGGAAAGAGACCTGGACCAACGAGTGTGTGGAGGAATAAGGGTGGAAGAGAGATGTTGTGATACATGTAAATAGAACTAACGTTTGTTCTTCTTATCTTATAATCGTAAATAAATAAACGCACACACCACGAATCATGCATATAAAATCATGCATACATACTAATGGATACCGTTAGCGCAGACGTCATCATTAAGCGGTTGTGGTTTCACGAGAGTAATCGGCTTGTCAGACAGTTTGATCAGCTACGAGTAGACAGTTCGGAATCAGTAGTTGTGGCTTCTGAATCATCTTCATCCGGGTATACTCAGTCTTCCGTCAATATGTCTGCGACCGACGAGAAAGTGGCTGAATTGGAAAATTCTGTGAACAATATCAATGATCAGCTGGCCGCAATCTTGGCCCAGCTAGCTGAGTTAGCACTGAAGGACAACAAGAGTGGTAGTAAGCGTGCTGAGCATGAGGTGAACGGTGGCCCTCGCTTTGGGAATGAGGAGGATTATCAGGATTATATCCGAAAACATTTAGAGAAAGAGAAAGCTAAGGAAGAGGAGTGGAAGCAACACATCACACAGGAAGTGCAGGACTTGCACGGAGGAAGCTCCGGAAGTCAGGATTTCTATAACTTGAAGAATTGTTTGTCGGCAACAGCTTTGCCTTTGAAATTTCGGCTCCCTGACATGAAAAAGTTCGATGGAACGGGAGATCCCACCGCTCACATGAATCAGTATGTTGCGGTGATGAAGCACACGATCCTGACGGAGGATCAGGTCCTAGGGCTGTTTAACACCTACTTAGAGGGGGCTGCCCTCACATGGTTTCATGCGTTACCAATGGTGACAAAGAAGGATTGGAAGGAATTAGCGAAGTCATTCATCGCTCAGTATAGCTTTAACACCATGCTGGAGGTCACTTTGAAAGAGTTAGAGAGCACTAAGCAACAGGCTGGGGAATCCTTTTCCGATTTTGTGAAAAGATGGAGGGCTAAGGCCGCAGTGATGAAACAAAAGCCGCTCGAGCAGGATCAAATCCGAATGGTGGTTGGCAACACGTTGCCGTATATCAAAAATGAGTTGCGGTATATGCCATTTACGGATTTCAATCAGATGTATAGTTGTTCCTTGACTGTTGAAGGGGATGGAGAGCCGAAGAAAGCTTATATCAAGTGGACGAAGTCTGGATATAGTGCCGGAGGGCCTAGCGCGAGTACAGAATCCGCAGCAGTGAAAGTGGTTGATCTTAATGCTATTGAAAAGAGGCGGTTCGCCAAGTTCGATCAGACCTACGCGAAAGTTTTTGAGCGTCTGCAGAAAAAGGGATTGTTGAAAGCCCTTACCCCGTATAACAAAGCTCAACCTACTCCGCAGATACAGGCTAGAGGGTATTGTGAATTCCATAGCAGTTATGGGCATACAATTGAGAATTGTGAGAGGCTGAAACATGAAATCCAAGATTTAATTGAGGAGAAGAAGATAGCTGATCCTTCGTCAGTGAACCCTTCCGTTAGGCGCAATCCATTGCCTAATCATAGAGTGAGTACGATCAGAGTTGGTTTGACAGAAACTGTAGTGATGGAATCCTTCGAGGAGAACGTAGAGGAGTTGTTGGACTCCGATGAAAAGAGCAATGTGGGAAAGGGGCTGTATGTGTCCTTCCTGGGTGAAGAACAAGAGGATGAACCGATGGGGGAAGGGTCAGATGGTGGAGCACCGTATGATGAGGATAGTGCTGAAGAGACCGGAGAAGGGTCGTCTCGGACTATTGTGCCAGATTTGGGTTTGTTTAGTGGAGGAAGGGATCCCGAGGCGCACTTGCGTGAATATATGCACGACATGTTTATTGAATCCTTCGGAGTAGATGAAATTGCCCAGTGGTTCCACCATTCGCTGGTAGGCGAGCCTCTGGAATGGTTCCATTCATTACCCGACTCTTGCAAGCATGATTGGGATCGGTTGTCGGATTTGTTTCTAGAAAAGTACCAAAGAGCTGAAGATAGAACTGCGGAGCGCTTTGCGATGCAGATCGGACCCATCAAACGTCCGCTACCGAGGGTTAGTAAGTATAACGGCAATAAGGACCCTATGGAGCACCTTCACTTCTACTTGTCGGCTATGGCACCCTTGGGTTTTAAAGAGGAAGAGATCACTAGCTTGTTTTGCAATTCATTGATGGGTGAACCGTTAATGTGGTACATGTCGTTGCCGATGTATGTTAAGACCGATTGGGCGGCAATGACGAAAAGATTTATCAAGGAGTATACAGTATGGATGCTGATGGAGCAAACCCCTGATTCCCCGTCTTACCAAACGCCTGATGCGGTATTAGCGATGCCTAGGTATGGTGGATACCAGGATCCTGTTGAGCACGCGAGGTTATTCCGCAATCATATGTATGACGCCGGATTTCCGCAATGTGAGTTGCATGAACATTTTCCGGAAACCTTGATGGGTGAAGCCTTATTATGGCATCAAGGTCTATCAGAGGAAGAAATGGGTCATTGGGTACCACTTAGAAGTGCTTTTGTGGCGAGATATGAGATGTATGTTCCATGGACGGGATCCCTGGACGATCTGGATAGGATTAGGCAATTCCCCGAGGAACCGTTTGTGGATTATGCTAGAAGGTGGAGGCACCGTTATGAGTAGTGTCATGAAACAATGAGCGATAAGGTGCAGCTTATGTGCATACAACGAGGTGCTATTCCGTTGGCCGCCAGAAGGATGAGCAGAGTGTCCCTCCGGGATTATGATGAGTTGATAGGTTGGGCCTTATATGGATCAACGGATCCCTTTTACTTGAATCCGAATGTTCCACACGTCATGGATTTAATGGTTGTGGACATTTGGGAGAGTTCTTCGGACGAGGAAGATGCCAATCGGAGGGTTCCTATTAACATTTGGGACGAATCGGATGATGAGCCGGAAATTACGGTAATGACGAGATCAGGCCGTGTGGCCGAGGGGAAGGCACCTATGATAGAAACCGAGATTGGAGAAGGGTCGGCTCCTAAGCCCGATGACCAAGTTCTTGAGCAGTTGAAGAAGACGCAAGCTAAGTCCACAGTCTGGGAAGTCTTATGTCATTCTAAGTACCATCGTGAGAACCTGATGAAAGAGTTGCAGAATCTGGTTATTTCCACCGATACTGAGCTGGCAGCGCTAGTGGGAGCAATTATGGCTCGAAAGAAGGCTGAAATCACATTTACTGACGAGGATCTCCCAGAAGAGGGGAAGGCTCACAATAAGCCTTTGTACATCCGAGCGGAAATCAACGGAAAGAAGACTAGCTGTGTGATGGTCGATGATGGATCGGCCATTAATGTTTGCCCGTTGAAACTCTTGTCGAAGTTGGGAGTGGAGAGAGGAGATTTGACAGCTTCTGAGACTGTGATTAGAGCATATGACGATAGCCGTAGGCACATTGAAGGAGTCTTCAAGGCCAAGTTGAAAGTGGGGCCGCATGAGGAAGAAACTGAGTTCACGGTGCTGGATATCCCGGTAACCTTTACCGTACTGTTGGGACGCCCTTGGTTCCATAAGTTGGGAGGTGTGCCCTCCATGCTCCACCAAATGATTAAATTCCCCTTTGGGGAGGAGATAGTGACAATTAGAGCTGAGAAATTGAGCTCGGTGGCAGCATTGGGAATTGAGCCTCAACTTTTCTTCGGATTCCAAGTCTCCGGGATTTACGAATCAAGCATGACCACCGATGTGGTGAAGATGATGAAGGGAGGTTTCATCCCAGGAATGGGTTTAGGAGCACACCATCGGGGGTTGCCAGAATTTCTGGACTTTAAGAGTCAGAAAACCCGGAAGGGTTTGGGATATGAGCAGGGAGGTCCGTCCAACGTGAGTGGTGAAGGAAAAGTGGGCCTAAGGAAGTACTTCGTGAACGAGGGGCATGGAAAGGCGTATTCAGGGACCCCCGAGGCATGGACTAGCATAGAAGGAAAGATTCTACCGGGGTTCGAAATCTTCAACGATGTTGCCGACTGGGGCAAAGGAAAAGCGAGCTGCTTTGTCGAGGAGATTATGATGCTGGATTTGAATGCCGAGGAGCAAGTCATCACCATTGAAGCAACTGCAGCAGCGGGAGATGAGCCTAGTACCTCCAAAATTCATGAGAAGTCCGAAGACCCTGATGATGAAAATTGTATTACTGCTTTGTTTGAATCAGATGATGTAATCACCCATGCTATCAATGAAATGAATTCTGATTTTGCTTACTTGCTTGATGTTGATCATGATCATTCCATGCATTCTCATTCATATAACATGCCTACATTTGAAATCAATGCAATAGAAATGTCAACTTTCAATCTTGGTACGGATGAAAATCCTAAACTTATACAAATTGCTCAAGAATTAACTATTGAAGAGAGAAAAGAATTCGAGAGAATAATTAAAAAATACGAAATTGTATTCGCATGGACATACGAAGACATGCCTGGAATTGATCAATCTATCGTAACTCACAGCATTCCAACTTACCCCGAAGCAAAGCCCGTAAAGCAGAAGCTCCGACGTATGAGACCAGAATGGGCAGATAAGATCAGAGAGGAGGTGAAGAAGCAGTTAGAAGCAGGATTCATCGAAGTGATCGACTATCCCCCTTGGGTCGCAAATGTGGTGCCAATCGCAAAAAAGGACGGCAAAGTGAGGATGTGCGTTGATTACAGAGATCTTAACAAGGCATGCCCCAAGGATGAGTTCGCATTGCCTCATATCGACGTATTGATCGACAGTGCAGCGTCAAGCATCTTACACACGAATGTGGATGGTTTCATGGGCTACATGCAAGTTCAGATGGCCGAAAAGCACAAAGCAAAAACCTCGTTCACAACCGAGTGGGGGGCATACTGTTACAGAGTAATGCCGTTTGGTTTGAAAAATGCTGGGGCAACTTACCAGCGAATGGCCATAGCACTGTTCCATGATATGATACACAAGGAGGTAGAAGTCTATGTGGATGATATGATGGTCAAATCAGAGACAAGAGAAGGGTATTTTGCCGCGCTCGAGAAGTTTTTGGCCCGAATTGCAGAATTCAAGCTAAGGTTAAACCCGAAGAAGTGCTTTTTCGGCGTTTCGTCGGGGAAAATCTTAGGCTATGTAATCGGAAATAAGGGAATCGAAGTGGATCCTGATAAAGTGAAGGCTATACAGGAGATGCCGGCGTCGAGAAATGAGAAGGAAGTGAGAAGGTTTCTGGGGCAGGTTTAGTATATCAGTCGGTTCATAGCGAGACTCACCGCAATCTGCGAGCCAATCTTTAAGTTGCTAAGGAAAGACCAACCCGCTACTTGGAATGATAAGTGTCAGCATGCTCTGGAGAGCGTCCGAAACTATTTGTCTAATCCGCCAGTGCTGAGACCGCCTAAACTGGGAAAGCCGCTTCTCCTCTATGTAGCAATTGAGGAGCGATCTATTGGGGCAATGTTGGCTCAAGAGGGAGACACCGGTGTGGAGCACGCGGTGTATTATTTGAGTAAGAAATTCCTGGAGTACGAGCTCAAGTACAACATGATCGAAAAGACATATGTGGCAGTAGTATGGTTGACAAAGAAACTGCGGCACTATTTCCAATCGTATAAAGTGATCATTATTTCTCGGATGGACCCCGTGAAGTATCTATACCGAACTCCATCCTTGACGGGGAAGTTAGCCAGATGGTTGTTGCTTTTGTCCGAGTTTGACATTGAATATGTGACGAAGAAGGTTATCAAAGGGAGGGCCGTGGCAGAATTTCTGGCCAACCAACCCCTGAATGCAGAGGAAGAAGAGATAAGCTATGATTTCCCCGATGAGCACTTAAACGCAATCGAAGTTATACCGTGGAAAATGTTCTTCGACGGAGCAGTTAATTCGAATGGAGCCGGAGTAGGAGTACTACTTACCTCACCGGAAGGAGAAAGGATCCCGATGGCCAAGAAGTTATCCTTCCCTCTTACCAATAATATGGTCGAGTATGAAGCGTGCATTTATGGTTTAGAGTCATTAGCGGCACTGGGAGCGTCATATGTCGAAATTTGGGGTGACTCAAAGTTGATCATCGAACAGGCACAAGGAAACTGGGAGGTAAGAGAAGAAAGACTACGTCCGTACCTCGATCAGCTAGAAGGGTTGGCACAAAGATTCAAAGAATGCCATTTCTATCATATTCCTCGAGCACAGAACCAGGCGGCGGATGCCTTGGCCACTTTGATGTCAGTTTGGGACAACCCCCGGAACCTTGCCTCGAAACCGTTGGTATTGAGGAGATCTCACAAACCATGCTACGAGGACGTAATGCTGTTAGGGGCAGATGAAAAACCGTGGTATTTCGATATCGTGAACTTCATGAAGCATGGAACATATCCGGCAGAGTCAGAACCGAGGGATCAAGCTGTGATTAGAAGGTTAGCTCGGCAGTTCGTCATCCACAATGACTTACTTTACAAAAGGCACATCGATGGGTTACAACTAAGGTGCTTGGATGCGGGAGAAGCCCGCGAGGCAATGGAATCGGTACACTCGGGAATTTGTGGGGCCCATATGGGAGGGGCAGTGTTAGCCAAGAAAATCATTAGACAAGGCTTCTATTGGCTCACCATGGAAAGAGATTGTAGCCAGTATGCGAAGAAATGCCACGATTGTCAAATCCACGGCGATTGTAGTCATCTTCCGGTCATAGAACTACATGTGCTAGCACCTATTTGGCCATTCGCTGCTTGGGGCATTGACATCATCGGCGAAGTAAGGCCTAACGCTTCAAATGGACATAAGTTTATTACTGTCGCCATTGATTATTTCACCAAGAGATAAACCTTCCCAAGGCTATGATACGCCCATTGAGGCGTTGTACTTCTCTGATATTCCGAGGAGGTTGCATTTCTAGGACTGCTTTGACTTTGTCAGGATTTGGGCTAATTCCTCTTTCGCTAATCATGAATCCTAGAAATTTGCCATATGTTGCCCCGAAAGTACATTTCTCTGGATTTAACTTGATGTTGTGATGGCGAAGTATGTCCAGTACTTCCTTTACGTCCTCTGCATGCTTTTCCGCAGTTGCGCTTTTAATGATCATATCATCTACATAGATAGAATAATTATCATTCTTACTGTTCGAGAATATCCTGTTCATCATCCTTTGATAGGTAGCACCTGCGTTCTTGAGCCCGAAGGGCATAACTTTAAAACAATAAGTAGCTTGATGTGTCACGAATGAGGTCTTGATTCTATCTGAGGGCTCCATAGGGATTTGATGATAACTTGATTTCACGTCAGTAAAGGAATACATTGCATGACCGGCAGTTCCATCTACAAGCATGTCTATGCATGGCAAAGGATAGTTATCCTTGGGGCAAGCTTTATTAAGATCTGTGAAGTCAATGCACATGCGGTAGGATCCGCTAGCTTTCTTGACTAGCACGACGTTCGCCAACCACTGAGTGTAAAGTACTTCCTCAATGGCATCCGCCTTCTGGAGCTTGGAAATTTCCTCCTCTATCACTTTTTGTCTTTCTGGACCATGATTCCTCCGCTTCTGGGCCACAGGAACTGCATCTTTATCAATGTTGAGTTTATAGGTGATTACGTCCGGACTGATTCCAGGTAGAATTTCATCCTTCCATGCGAAGACATCTTCGTCCTCACAGAGTACCTTGGAGATTGCATCTCTGATATTGCCCTGTAGTCCTTTAGCTATCCGTACCTGCTTTTCTTCTGCCATCAGGTACATTTCGGTTTCGCCTAAGGCCATTGTGACACGCTCTTCTTCATCTTCCTCCTTAGATTGAGGGCGAATCATTAAGGAAGCCGAATATGTCTCTTGGGCTACTTTTTGACAACCTCTAACCATCACGCCCCCCTTGACCGTGGGGATGTAAAGCGTTAAATGGCAAATAGAGATAAGAGCTGCAGCTTCGGAGATGAAAGGTCGCCCGAGGATAATATTGTAGGCTAATTGTCCGTCCAAGACCGAAAACTCCAAATCTCCTCTCCAAACTTGATCATCATCAGTAAGCTCGCAATTCAAAGTAACTTGGCCTTTCGTCTGGATGGTATGACCCGTCACTCCTAAAATGTCCACCACAGTTGGTTCTACCTGGACAGGATCAATCTTGAGTTTGGCGAATGCTCCTCGGGTAATGACATTACATGAACTTCCTGTATCGATCATTACCCTCTTCATCTCCCAACCCTTAACCATCATAGTGACGACCAATACGTCCGCATGGGGTGGAATTTCAGGACCTGCGTCTGAGAAAGGGCGGTTTAGTGATGTCCTGTCAAAGGTGGTTGTCTTCGCCTTTTTCAACGTTGGCTGATAGCCAGGCCCACCTACTATGACGTTGATGGTACCCTTTCCTTTCTTCTTTGGGTCCTCTTTGGATTTATCATCTTCCTTTCCTTCTGTTTGGATGAACCGATCCAATTTTCCTCTCTCAATGAGCCGCTCAATTTCTCGAGCCAATTCCCAGCAAGCATCCGTATCATGACCATTCTTCCTGTGATACTTGCAATAATTTTTAGGATTCTTTCCTTTGTTGGTGTACTCCCCCCCTTTTGGCTCGGGGTATGAAATGCTCCATTTGTGCTGGCTGTTCTCGATCAACATAAGAACTTCACTTTTAGAAGCATTGAGAGGTGTGAAGGAGGTGACAAACGTTGATTTGTTCCTAGAATCCCTTCGTTTGTTTCGAGAAGAAGAATCTTGACGTTTGTCTCTGTCCCGGTCCCGAGGGCGGGACTCGCCTCTATCCTTCTTTGGCGATGATGGTGTACCTCGGCGAATATCATCAACCTCTATAAAGTCTTTACCGCGCTCCATCAACTCTGCCATGCTGGTGGGCTTTTTACGAATGAGGTCTTCTTGCAAACTTTTACAAGTAGTGTTTCTTACAAAGCACTCCACAGCTACGGAGATATCTACATCAACGATTTGTATACACAACTGGTTGAAAGTGTCCACATAATCTCGAAGTGGTTCATTCGCCTTCTGTTTTAGCTCAAAAAGCTTTCCAGATTTCACCACTGCAGGGATGCAGCCAGCAAATTTTGCACAAAATTCCCTGCTTAATTGATCGAAGCTATTTATAGAGCCTGGAGGTAGAGATTGGAACCATAAATAGGCTGGACCTCCCAAAGTGGTGACAAACATCTTACAACGTACAGGTTCGGTGGCTCGATTGAGTCTGGCCAAGATTCTATATTTTCGAACATGAGCCTCCGGATTGTCTTTGCCTGTGTAAATTGCAAGATTAGGGATTTTAAACGCCCTTTCAGTTTCCTCTGCTTCGATCCAGGCCGCAAAAGGCGAATCTCTATTGGCGAATGGATTATGCCTAGCATTTTCCTCATTCATTTGGAGCACTAGGGCCCTTACTCTATCATCAAAATTCTCTGGATCCGCCCTAGGATGATCTCTTCGTGGCGATCTGCTTGGAGAGGAAGAAGAACTTGATTCTGACGATGAATCCGATGGCGAATGTCTGCCTCGTCCGCCTCCCCTTCTTCCTCCGTCGCCTCCCCCTCCACTTCCTCTATTTCGAGGAATTGGACCGTTTCCTCCTTGCTGGCAGAGTGTGTCCAACAGTTCCCGAAGATGGATGGGGTGGTGGTCCACCTATATGAGACGTTTTTTCCGGTCTCTTGCTCCTTCTACGACCAGTAGATGGAGCAGATCTGCCACGGCGTGGAGATTTTGTTCGCCTTGGCGAAGGAGATCTTGCCTGCTTATCCTTGTTCTTTTTACGCTTTTTACGAATGGGCTCTTTAAATCCGCCATGGGATGAATTCGTCCGCGGGCGTCTGGGTACATTCGGCCCATCACAATTAAACCTTGGAACTTCTGATCCGCCAGGAGGGACCGTATTGTTCCCGTGGCTTCCTTCACCAGGAAACAGCTCCCTGATAACTGGTCGCGCTCCACCCGGCGCCGTGGTAGTTACCGTAGAGTCAACGTTGTGAGCTTGAAGGAATGAAGAGCTACGAGCCCCAGGTCCCAGACCGAAGTTTAACGGAGGTAGAGATGAGACAACTGATGTAGGTACCGTACTACTATGAGGAGGAATAGTCATGAACGCCCGAAGGCGGTTTCCAATTTCAAGCCCATATCGCGCCTCGATATCCTGAGCACACATATCAAGGAAGGATGTCGTGGGCATATTTCCATCAATATTCATCGTAGGGACGATTGTGCTTGTGCATCTAACACTAGATGGTGTAATTATTGGCGATTCGATCCCTGAGGAGGGATTTTGTATTTCACAATTCATGACGTTTTAATGTGTATGAAAAATCCTTTATTTGGTCAAGGATTCCACGTTCACCGCACCAATTGATAACACTGGAGAAACTTCTTGATCGGATCCCGTCCCTGTGAGGCGCCGCTGGGATCGGCCGGGGACACTCCGATGCCAAAGTCAGTAGAATATATGGAGAGTAAATCGTATTGACAAAGCTTAGTGAATGTAAAAGTAAGTGTACCTTGATAGCCTAGAAAGGTAGGCTATATATAGTTGAGGAATTCGTAACCCCTAGGTAACTAGAAAGCCTCCATTAATGCTCATTTAATGGCGGTTACAAGTTACTCTTAATTTGGCGGTTTGAGACTATTAATGATTCATTTAATAATCATTTATGGTCGAGACGGCGGCCAGCCGTTATCTAGGTAAATGGAGAGATTCGCGTAAGAGATCCGCCAGCGGATCTCTTAGAGCTGATCTAGGGTGATCCACCAGACGGCTTCCTTTGCTACGTGGCATATCTTAAGGTAATTATCTCTTTTGGTCCTCATGATAATATCCTAATGTTATCAATGTGCTAGCACCTATTTGGCCATTCGCTGCTTGGGGCATTGACATCATCGGCGAAGTAAGGTCTAACGCTTCAAATGGACATAAGTTTATTGCTGTCGCCATCGATTATTTCACCAAGTGGGTAGAAGCAGAGTCGTTTAGCAAACTGGGATCCAAGCAGATGAGAAAGTTCATTGAAAAACACTTGATCACCAGGTTTGGAGTGCCTCATCACATGATTACGGATAACGGGGTCCAGTTTCAGGGGGAAGTAAGAAATCTTTTCCGAGAATATGGCATTGAACATCACAGGTCTTCTCCGTACCGTCCACAGGCTAATGGAGCAGTAGAAGCAGTTAATAAGAACCTAAAGAGGATTCTCGTAAAAACGATGGAATCACATCGGAATTGGCATGAGCACCTCCCACTCGCGTTGTGGGCTTATCGCACGACAATTAGAACCTCAACTGGGGCAACGCCATTCTCTTTGGTGTATGGAACAGAAGCAGTCTTGCCGATTGAGATCGAAAAGCGATTGTTGAGAATCGCAGTGGAGGTAGAAATTCCCGAGGCGGAATGGGTGAAGAGGCGATGTGAGCAGTTGGCTCTAGTTGACGAAAAAAGGATGGAAGCGCTTTACCATGTACAGTTATACCAGAGAAGAATGGCTTGGGCTTTCAATAAAAAAGTCAAGACCAGCCCTATCAAAGAAGGAGATTTGGTGCTGAAACAGATCCGTGTGATGCACACCGACCCAAGGGGGAAGTTTAGGCCTAACTGGGAAGGGCCATTCGTCGTGAAGAAGATACTAAGCAAAGGAGCGGTGAAGTTAACCACAATGGACGGCATGGAATTCTCCGAACCTACCAACCTGGATAGGCTTAAGAAATACTTTTCGTAAAAAAAAAAGAAAAAAAAGAAAAAAAAAAGAAAAATTCCCGATAGGTTGAAAACCCGCAAAGGGCGACCTATGCAACAACGAGGGAAATCCCAATGGGTGAAAACCCGAAAGGGCACTCATTTAAAAATTCCGGGATAGTAAAAGAAGAGGAGAAAAATCGCCGGGATCCGAAAACCGAAAGGCGGGTCCTGGTAACAATAGTTATGACTTGAGCAGTTACAAAAACAATGTATAAGAGACTAAGTATTTCTGTTATTTGTAAATAAATAAAGGGCATGAATATATTTGACGAGAATGATTGGAATCATCATAATCTACTAAATGCATGGTAATATGAATCATGAGTTATACATTTCCTATCTTACTTTTCATAAAAAGCCTACCTGATATCCACCCCACTCCCTATACATCAGCTATACATCGGGGAAACTCTAATAAAAAACTACAAAGCAATACATAAAGAGCCTAATACGGAGAGAAGTCCCAATAGTCCTCAAACTCCCTCAAATGTGACGCCCGCTCCGCAGATAGTGTCTCCTCGGCAGCTTGTGCTCTCTCATCAGCAACTCGTGCTCTCTCATCTGTAACTCGTGCTCTCTCCTCGGCAGCAAGGCGTCCGATCGACTCATCACGCGCCCTCTCCTCGACGGCAAGGCGACCCTCAGTCTCCCTCCGCATCACCTCCGACCAGTGGTCGTTCCGCTCTTGTTACACCTGGCCAACCCTGGCATCGGCCTCCCGCACCGACTCACTCCGTCTCCGCTCATGGGCGTGAAGATCGCTCTAAAAAAGAAAAAAAGAAGAAAAACAGATGTGAAAAAAAAAGAGAAAAAAACGAAGCAGCATAGGCAAGAACAGAAATCATACATACATGCATGCATCCCACTACACTAAAATAAAGTAAGGATACATACCAGGTGATCGGCGCAACGCAAGCTGAGGCGGTCTCGGAGGTAACCGGACAGTCCCACATAATCTGTACAGGTCTCTCTCGTAGTCAGAGAAGCGTCTGAGGGATCAAATGGGACCCTCGAGGAGAAGATGGGAGGAGCCGCCTCGAATCCCGCATAAGCGGCCCCGAAATCGTCATAACAAATCGTGGCAAAGTCTCTCCCGTAGTCTGGTAGGGGCACACCTAGGGAAGACCTCTCCGGTCGGGCAGCGCTGGAGGACTCGCCGACATAGTAGGGCTGCTCGCACACAGGCGTCTGAGCTTGAGTGCCGTCAAAGAAATCGGATAAATGGGCACTCCTCCAGGATCCCTCCTGCAAAAAAACACACCATAAAAACCTCTAAACATCTCATGAATGAAATGGTAAAATGAGAAAGGGGGCGGAACCACTTACCGGGACCTCCTCCTGACCAAAGACTGCCACAACAGCCTCCCTCGAAAATACATCTGCCACCGGATCCATCTCCATCGCTGCCGCCGGGCCATCCCTCGCGCTCAGCAGAGTAGATAAGTAAAGCTCGCGGCCCCCGGCGTGAATCCACACCGCTCTACCAACAAACCGACGGGTCAGGTCCTGACAAATGGTCGATAGGGGCATGGTCCGCACCGCGAACATAGAAACGGGAATCTCACCCGGTGTCCAGTGGGCGTCACTAACTTCGGTGATGCCTCGGTCCCCCAAATACCATGCCCGCACGCAGGGGCCGGTGAGCACACACTGCTGCTCCTGGATCATAGATACATAAGTATAATCGGGACCGAAGTCGAGGTCGTCCCACCTGAACTTAATCTAAAAAATGCACAAAGAGAAAGTCAGAAAGACTCAAACAAAATCTAGCACGACTAGGCAAAATCTACCTGTCTGAGGGTCAGCGAGTCGATCCAATCTAGGAGCCGCGGCACCATCCGACTCCTCTCGGTGCCCAAGTCAAAATCTCTCCATCGGGTCATGAAAGGCGGCCTCGGTACTCTCGGTCGAGGTCGAGACCGGCTGGGAAGGATGTGCCTCTCATACGCCCACACCTGCGGTAAAAACAAGGACTAGGAGTATGAAAAACGCGAAGAAGATAAGACGGGCAAGTCAAGAAGGCGTCACGTACCAGCAGAGCAAAGGTGTAACCACCGAAATCCTTGCGCTTCCGGCAAGTCAGATCCAAAAATTTGTAGAGAAAGGCTAAGCCTGCCCCCACCCAATCATAGGAAGCCACCGCATCCAAATCGCTGAGTGCCTGAATGAGACCCGCGTGTACCTTTCCGCCCTTCGTGCGGAAAATCGTCTCACTTAGGGTATATACCAAGAAACTACGAACCACCAAGTCGGTATCGTCGGTCTCGCAGAAATCTCGTCGACTCAAGAGGCTCTCGGTGGAAACAAACTTCGCCGAAGTAGATTTGGCGCATGGGCGAACTCCCGGTCCAATCAAGGCAGCAAGCCTAGCAAGGTCGACCCGTGGTCGCATCATATCGAAATGAAAGGGAACGGGAGTGCTGCTCCCTCGTAACCCTGTCAGCAGTGAAAAATCTCTGGGCGAGATGGTCATCTCCCCAAAAGAAAGGTGGAAGGTGTGGGTCGAGTCAACCCACCGCTCACATAAGGCCCGTAGGCCAAAACGATCACATACCCCGTTGGTGCGGGGCAACGCTGCAATAAAAAGCTCGAAGCCCAACTCGCGCACGCGGGCTCTCGCCGCGGCACCCAGCCTAGCATACCACGAGTGAATCTCGGCGGTGGTCCCGGAAATCTCAATAAACTAAAAAGAACGAGACAAGAAGATTTAAATACAGTTCCTAAAGCATGCAATTAATGAGAACGCGTCAGTTAGGACCAAGTTGCTGTAAAAATCTCTCCTTTAGGGACATTCATGTAAGGTTTAGTCAATTCTCTAATCCACTCTCGTCTGCATTGACAAGAAGCATAGATTAGGTTTTACTATTCACGTGCATTAGTTAAGTTTTTACTATTCGCGCTTTTTTTACTACTCACGTGCATTAGTGAAGTTTTTGCTATTCACGTTTTTTACTATTCACGTGCATTAGTTAAGTCTTTACTATCCACGTTTTTACTATTCACGTGCACTATTCACGTTTTTACTATTCACACGCACTATTCACGTTTTTACTATTCACGCGCACTATTCACATTTTTTACTATTTACGTGCAATATTCAAGTTTTACTATCCACACGCATTAGTTAAGTTTTACTATTCACGTGCATTATTAAAGTTTTTACTATTCACGTTTTTACTATTCACGTGCACTATTCACGTTTTTACTATTCACATTGTTTTTTTTTTACTGTTAGCATGTATAAATTCGTAGTGTCACTATTCACATGCATATAGCGCGCATCCTCACGCAGAAATAAATAGGTGTTACTTGTAAGTCAAGGAATTCATGTTTTCTAGCTAAAGTCCTCTAAGGCAGTCTAAAGGTTAGCATGCAAATCATGTTCGGATAGGAATACTAAAGCCTAGAGTTTGAATCAAATAAAAGTGAGAAATTACTTACCTCGTTGCAGTGTGTCCGGCTCAGATGCGTCGTAGGGTCGTGGAAGGGCTCCACTCTATCTAGGTTTACGTAAACCTCGTCCATGCCTCTAGTGCCATCCCATTCATCTAAATCCATCCCGAGAATAATCCAAATCGAAGTCTAGAGAGAGAAAGAAGAGAGAGAAGGTGTGGGGTTGAAATGAAACCCCACCACTTTATATAGGGAGAGGGAATGGCATTCCCGTAGATAGTGAAAAAGGTACGATTTGACATAAAGGTAAAAAGTAAATAATTAATTACTAGGTGCACAGACCTCCGATTTGCAGTCCGTTTCAGCCTGCATTTCTCCCAGACAGCGACTAATATTGTCAAGACATGAACTCCAGACAACAGTCAATTTTTACAGAACAGTGACACCAGTCAAAGTACAGACGACAGTCAACAGAAAAACAATCATTAGTCTATATCATTTCAGACTAAAACACGTTCCCATTGAACCTCCGAGATGATAGCTCCAGTGAGAAAATACAGACAACAGTGTTGTACGAAAATCCGGAAACAATCCCCGCTTTTGAGCCATATGACTTATGGTCGCAGACCTGAATTGCTTTTGAGCCATATTACCCACGGTCGTGGACCAGGGTCGCTTTTGAGCCATATTACCCGCGGTCGTGGACCAGGGTCGCTTTTGAGCCATCTGACTCACGGTCGCAGACCGGAGTTGCTTTTGAGCCATCTGACTCGCGGTCGCAGACCGGAGTTGCCTTTGAGCCATATCACCCGCGGTCGTGGACCAGGGTCGCTTTTGAGCCATATTACCCGCGGTCGTGGACCAGGGTTGCTTTTGAGCCATCTTACTCACGGTCGCAGACCAGAGTTGCTTTTGAGCCATCTGACTCACGGTCGCAGACCGGAGTTGCTTTTGAGCCATTTTACCCGCGGTCGTGGACCAGGGTCGCTTTTGAGCCATCTTACTCGCGGTCGCAGACCTGAGTTGCTTTTGAGCCATCCCATTAACGGTCGTAGACCGAAATTTCTTTTGAGCCATTCTTACCCATAACCAACGTACGCTAGATTCCGAGAAAAGAACATTCATCGACGGCCACTCCAAAGGTGACGATGGAAGGAATCAGAGAACGACACCGGAGCGCGCAGCGCGAAGGTCAGGTATGCTCCCTCCTACTCTTTACGTGTCTTTTACTTTTATATGTTTTACATTGCATGTGTTATGTTAGCAAAAAAACGTTTTCAAAACACACACATCACTGTCAAAATAGAAAAGTAGGGGCAACTGTAGACACCGAGTCGGAGGACCTGTGACGAAAACCTGAAAACAAGACGGTTGAAGCGATTGATTCCGAAAGTTTCAAAAATAATAAAATAAATAAGTTACAGTCGGTCGCTGGTGTCGATCGGATAGCTCGCGAATGCTTAACGGCACGGTGCGAGTGCTTAGCGGCGGCCGGCATGCATTCGACGACGGTCGGACGCACGCTCAACGACGCGAAGCACGCGCTCGACGTCTGTCGGACGCACGCACCCAACCATGAATAGTACGCGCTCGGTGTCCAAGCAAGGCACGAGCTTGGTGGCATGGGACGCGCGCTCGTCGGCCACGGAACGTGTGCAACCGGCAGCGCGGAACACGCGTTCGGCGGTCACGATGCGTGAACGCCCAACGACGCGGAACGCGAGTTCGACGACCGCGGGGCGTGCACGCCCCGGCGGCCGTTGAGCGAGTGCCCAATCGCGTTGGGCGGAAGCCCAAAGATAGGGGGCGTGAGCGCCCAACCGCGTCGGGCGGACGCCCAACGGCATTTGGGCGCGCGCGCCCAACCGCGCGTTGGGCGCTCGCCCAACGCTGTTGGGCGACCGCCCAACAATCGTTGGGCGATCGCCCAACTAGCCTTGGGCGGCCGCCCAACGGCTTTGGGCGACGCCCAATTTTGCTCGGGCGTCGCCCAAAGTTTCCGGGACCCGTTTCTCTATATAAGGGGCACGGATCCGAATAAGAAAAAAGTGGAGAAAAAAAGAGGAAAAGGGGATTTCTTGGAGCCTTTCTCACTCTAAACATTTTTAGAGAGAGAAAGTGAATTTTTTTTGAGAAAAATATTTTTTTTTCTCAAAAATTCCAAGTTTCCTAAAGTTAAACTTTTAATAAAAAATATAAAAAAAAGGAAGATCGCGACTCGTGGAATCGATCGGCTTCGACTGTCAGATACCGAATTTAAGGTATTATCCGAGGACTAGACTCTTTTATTTTATTTTATTTATTCTCTTCTTCTATTTATTTTTTATGTTATAGTTTCTTTATTTGATTAGTTATTTATTTTATCACGTTTTATTTAATTAGCGTATTTATTTAATTTTCGTTTCGTGTTGAATAAAATTCGGTTTCGTTTTAAGATAGAAAACCTCGTTTTGATATCCCAATACGAACCGTGATCCGATAAAAAGGTAGTTCGGGTATCGAAAAACGTTGAAATTATAAGTTTCTAATTTAAAAAAAAATTTCCAAATAATGTTTTAAAATAAAAACATCGTTTTAGGAACTTCCGTTATCGACTATGATCCATTTTTGGTAGTTCGGAAATCCAAAACGATTGAATTAGATTTAATTTAAAGCTTTTGAATAAATCTGGAAACAATTAGAGTGCTGCTGTAATTTGCCATTTCTGTCACTAAGTGATGTATACCTACGGATTTTCCGTCGGTAAATCTGCCAAAACGCAAAAAATGCCATTTCAATCCCTTTTTCTCAACTTCTAAGCTTTTAAATCCTTAATATATATATGTATAGTTATGTAATATATGTGTTTCAAACTATTTTAGATGTTTAGTGTATATAATTATTTAGGATGTTTGTATATCATTCTTTATTTATTTTTTAAAACATAAGTATATGTATATATTTGTTCTTTTACTCATTTGAGTTATATTAGATCCTATTTTGAAGATTATTTACTTGGGCATTTTGGGAAATAATCAATAGATATTAGTATATGCTATTTTTTTATATATTTAAAACTATAATAGTTATGTATATATGTAGTTTTGGGATATTTGGGTTATTTTATTGGTTATTGAATGAAATTATTTTGGGTAAATGTTATGTTCTTATTTATGAGATTTATTTACTATTTTCACATCTTTAAAGTATACATGTATTTTATCTAATATTTTCATATATGTATTATATAGTTTCCTCTTATTAACTTTTATTTTCATATTCTCTTTTTGATTTAAATGTATATATATATGCTAGAATTATTTTCTTTATTCTTTTGGATCATTCATGGGTCCATGTTTCAAATGGGCTTTATTTGATTATGAATCTTGCTTTAAATGAGTTTATTATTGTAATTATAATAGGTAGAGAGAGTCCATTAAATAAGAGGGGAAAATAAATCAAAAGAAAGAGAGTTTTCAATTTGATTATTTAAACTAATGAATTTTTAGAGGTTCCTAATGTAAATAAATGGAGTTTTTTTTGTTAATATTTCAAATCGTTTCCAAAACACCACGTTTTAAAACCTTAATCCGTTCCAAAGGCGGATTAAGTGAACATGGTAATTAAAATCGTTTTCTTTGTGAATAATAGAGTTTTTGAATCATTTTCTTAAAGGATTTGTACAAAATAAAATTGACTTGTATGTTTAACCACGTTTTCTTAACTAAAGGTTTTTGTCTCAAACGTTTCCAAAGCACTTGAGTCGTTCCAACGGCGACTCGAGTAAACTTCACTAATCGGGGTTTTAAAACACACCTAAATCGTTCCAACGGTGATTAAGGTGCGAACCATGTAAATAAACTCGTTTTGGGGAAATAAGTTAGTGTAGAATAAACACACGGCATGACATTTAAATAAGGTTATAAATAAATCACTTCTTTCTTCCCCCTTCTCTGTGTATGTATAATATAAATGGGTGATTCTTTACTAATATGGCTTTCCAATAATATATGCTCAAAACGGTTTCTGAAAAAAGAAAGAAAAGGTTTCAAATGAATTTTAAACTTAAAGAAGTATACGATTAGTCCGTTATCGCCTAACATGCTGAGTAGGAGGCCGGTGGTTCATAACCGGGCGATGTCGGGGTGCCTAGTAGCCTTTCTCCGGAAAGGAGCTAGCCTTCTCGGCTCGTACCTAAGTTTCCCGAACCCACACCGGTCTCCCGCAAGGGATCGGTGTTCATTTTCCCATTCGTGGGTGGCGACTCTTCCATATCTCCGAGCTCCGGTCCTGCCGAGCAGCTTGATTCCATGATTGGTTGCTTTCGGTGCCAATCACCGCTTACGTCGCCATGAGGTTGTCCACCCCCGATCCGCTCGGGAGATTAGGCCGCGACACCTCGTCTAACACCCATACTCGCATAAACGAGAACACGGGTTTCCTACCAACGAACAATTCATATGGTGTGGAACTTACAGATTTAGTTGGTACTCGATTCAGGGTGAAGAGGGCAGTTTCTAAGGCATAGCCCCAGAACGTCTTTGGAAGTAAGGCCATGCTCATCATGGATCGTACCATATCTAATAGGGTACGGTTTCTCCTCTCGGATACACCATTGTGTTGTGGTGTATAGGGAGGTGTCCATTGTGAGCATATCCCACATTCAGTTAGATAATTCAGAAAATCATCAGAAAGATATTCGCCACCTCAATCAGATCAAAGCGTCTTTATTTTCTTTCCTAATTGATTTTCCACTTCATTCTTGAAGCATTTGAACTTGTCAAAGGCTTCTGATTTGTGCCTCATCAAGTAGATATAGCCATATCGAGTATGGTCATCTATGAAGCTAATGAAGTATCTGAATCCTCCTCTTGCTTGGACTGACATAGGCCCGCATACATCTGAATGAATAAGTCCTAGAGTGTCTGATACACGCTCTCCTTTATTGCTAAAGGGTGTCTTTGTCATTTTACCTTTTAAACATGATTCGCATGTTTCCAATGATTCAGAATCGATTGGATCTATAAGCCCATCTGAATGTAGCTTTAGCATGCGTCTCTTGTTTATATGGCCTAAACGACAATGCCACAAGTAAGTTGAATTATCTAGCTTATGTCTTTTGGTATCAATTGCAAAAACAAGATTTTTATCATCTAACACATAAATCCCATTTTGTGATATTCCTGAAAAATAAAAGATCGAATCTTTATAAAAATTGCAACTATTGTTCTTTATTGAAATATGAAAACCGTCGTCAACAAGACGGCTAATAGAAATAATGTTACGAGACATCTCAGGAATGTATAAACAATTCCTTAATTCTATTACAAGCCCAGAGGGCAAAGGTAAAGCATAATCTCCAATTGCGAGAGCGGCAACTCTTGCTCCATTTCCAACTCGCAAGTTTATGCTTCCTTTCTTTAGTTCCTTAGTCTGTTTTAGCTCCTGCATATTTGTACAAATATGAGATCCACATCCGGTATCAAGTACCCAAGATTCAGACAATGAAACTGTATTTATTTCAATATAAAACATACCAGATGCTGAAGCACCGTTATATTCCTTCTCGTGGAAGGTTAGGTACTCCATGCAATCCCTCTTCCAATGCCCTAAGTCACCACAATAGTAGCACTTTCTTTTGGGCTTCTTTTGTTCCTTTCCCTTTGTTTCGGTGAGCACAGCCCCCTTGCATTTATCAAGATGGTTTGGATCGGGAGCGACCCCTTTCCTTTTTCTCGATCCTTCAATAGCAAGGGCCAACATTTCCTTGTTTTCTTTTATAATGGGCTCGACTGACTCGAGCATATGTGCAAGCTCTACGAGAGAGGTTTGCAAGCCACTCATCTGATAGTTCATGACGAACTGTGAGTAGCTCTCAGGGAGGGACTGTAGAAGTAAGTTTTCACTTAGTTCATGGTCCATCGCATCTCCAATACTAGAAAACTTGGTTATGAGGCTGATCATCTTGGCACAATGTACCATCACAGATGTGCCCTCCTGCATCTTGCTTTTATATAACTCTTTGGTTATTTCGAAGCGCTCGCACCGAGTTTCTATCACAAATAGCTCTTTAAGGTGCTTGACCATGGAAGAGGCATCCATATCTGAATGTAGTTGCCTTTTAACCTCCGGTGTCAATGATGCAAGTATGATGTCCCCTACTTGATCGTCATCAGCTTTATGATTCAAGTAAGCATAAACCTCTTGGTAGGGAGCATCATCCATTGGGTAAGGGGGTATCGGTGTATCAAGTACATACCCTTTCCTTTCGAACTTCAAAACAATTTTGAGGTTACGAAACCAGTTTGTGAAGTTTGAACCATTCAATTTGTTATCGGTAAGGATGTAACGCAGATCGGTGTTAGTCATGATTTTAAGAGTGTGTGTTTAAACAAAACCTGAGAGTGAGAAAGAGTAGACGTATGTCATTCATTTGCTTTAAAGTATAACAATCTAAAATTATAGGCCTTTTAATTTATTTCAGATTGCTCCCACTATTTTGCCAAATTAATAGCCCTCCATATTAATTCGAAGAATTTCACAAATCCTTTAGTGAGCTAGGATCCTAACTCCTGAGATTTCGCCTTGAGTTTGCTCAACAAGCTAGTCTCATTTGTTAGGTAGATTCATGTAATCAATCACATCTCGAATGCGACTCCTAGGTTATTGGGTTACTAACCACATTAGTAACTAACATGTTATTCACATTAATCCCAACCATATTGCCCATTAGTTTATGACAACATGAGTTTGCTCATCCAATTATCATAATCTAATTTAAGTATTACCCCATATTCATGAAAGAATAACTTTCGATAATTCAGGTGTTACCATAAGACCCCGAGCTTGAGTTTGCTCAACAACCCAAAGGCCCCCAGTACTGCCGGCTGAATTATAATATTAGGGAGGGGCAACCGATTTTAATAACTTGCTTATTTACTTAACTTTTTAACGAGGGATTTTATTTAAGTCTCATAATCTAACTTAGTCTTGATTTGCTTTAGCATACATCAGACACACATACATTCACATACATTGGCGTTATGGACATATCATCTAAATTATTCCGTCGAGCCAGAGACGGAATAAAAGGCCAAACCTAAGGAAATACTAACTATTACATATTTCTCTTTAGGTCCTCCGTCTTCTCCATGGCACCTTGAAATTACATATTAATTTCTATACTACTATAAGAAAACTTCAATTGAATTGAAGGGAATCAGATAAGAGGAGAAATTACAATAGATAGTAGAAAGGCAGGACGCGCAGGCCCTATTTCAAAAATACCAAAAGACTAAAAGAGGGTCCAAAATATGTCCATAACTCCAAACATGCATAGACTCAATTAAATAAATTTAATTGGTTGATTACATAACCGACTTATGTAATATTTAGGTTAATCACATTAACTCGTCAAATTAACTTTCATCCAATTTTACTTCTAATCGTTTTGTATCTTTATATTAATCCTTAGATTAATATAACCATATAAAACGTTGATTATGCATGTCCCAATTATTTTGATTTCAATTCATTTAACACTTTGATTTACAACTTGGTAAAAACAAACTTTTAAACGAATTTTTCATTCGATAATCAAAACAGAAAACTATTAATTTCCGAAACATATATATATATATATATATAAATTATATTCAAGCCGATTTTAACAATTAAAATCAAGTGGGATTCGGGCCGGGGCCCGAAATTGGGCTGCTGCCGTTTGGCAGCAGCCCCGCGGCTGCGCACGCGGCTGCTGCCGCGCGACAATATATTTCCGTTTTATCATTTAGAATTAATAAAACTAATTTTATTAACCTAACTATAAAACTAATAGATTTTGTTATAATGATTATCAACCGAAATAATTAGGAACATACGCATAATCAATTTTAATTAACAATTAACTAAAATTTATTTATCTTTAGAATTAATTAATCAAACAATTTGTTAATTAATCCTAACCATAAATATTTATTCAATCCTATTGAAAACTTCTAAATTTTAATATATGAAATAACGAATTTAACGATGGCTCTGATACCACTGAAGGAAATTAAGGCTAAGGTATAGCAGCGGAAATATAAAAATTTTAGCCTACTTCCTTTTAACCATAGGATCCGTTAATCATTATTTCATATAAAGAGGGATAAGAAGGAATACCTTTCGATGAACAATCTACCGTTGTTAAAGAAGCGCCCACAAATCTTCTCCGAGATTCCAACCACAAAGTATAACACGGTGAGGTTAAGATGGAATCAACCCTTATGAGATGCAACCAAATTAGATTGCCTCTAATTAACCAACACAAGATCAAAGAGAAAAAGAGATGGATGAGATTAATCAATTGACGGAAGCTGTATGAATTCTTGTCCACGAACTAAGGGATGCGAATTCACTCTCTCTTACTTAATGTAGGTTTCGAAAATCACAATAAGGGGAGGGGATTAGCTTTTTCGAAATTCTCATAGGGAGGGGGTATATATAGTCGCTTGTATCTAAACCCTAGTTAGATAGGAATAGGTTACTTAATAGGAATTCCATTCGGAATAGGATTCCTAATTATTATCTTATAATATATCAAATACATTTAGGATAATAATAAATAACCTAATTGGATAATAATAGGAGCATATTAATCTAATTAAAACTCCTAAGTTAATTATCTCTTAATTAATTTAATTCACAAACCTAATCAAATTAGGATTAATGGAATTAAAATAATTCCTTATTTACTATATATAAATTTTGGCCCCCTCTATATAAGTGGGCCTTACTGGGCTCAATTGGGCTTCCATCTATTAATCATATCCATCTCTCTTTTGGTTCCAAGTCTTATGTGTGATCCATTAGGTTCTTACTACTTCTGGCCGTATGCAACTATTAAATTAATTTCTTCAAGAATTATATTTAATCCTTGCATAACGGAATGATGTACTGAGTATGTTATAGGCAAGTCTGTAATCATTCCCCCAGAGTCCGTTAAGAAGACAGGTTGATTCTATCGTTAACCCTTCCGTATTAGTTACAGTATAATTCGATCCTTTATCAACTATATCCTTGAACTGAATCTTATGACTATGGGTGATGTCAAGTCACATATAGCGAGACGTTCGTTTTACTTGTACAGGCCGAGTCAACTCAAATAGATAGGTTAAGTGAAATCTGTATTTCTACTCTTAAGCTATCACCTTGCAAGGATTTAGAGTCGAGTCTTCCACAAGCGATCCTTGGATATATCTCCCATTAATCGGGAGTGATAAATGCTCAATCCAATGTATAACTACCCTGACATTTCTTCCTGTGACACCCAACCTTTGCAGTTCACACCCCAGAGTCATCTCTGTTAAGGATCGTGGGACCACAGGATCAAAGTCTCACATTCAGTAATTCAGGATGACCAATTAACATTCCTTTGAGTCTGAGGATTACTTATACCTATTAATACCAATGAGATGAACAGGTGACAAGGATGAATCTACCCATCCTGTTATCTCAAATCGGATCCCCAATCCTAATGAACGACGTTTCATCGGATCTATGTAACTGTCCAGATATCTATATATATGAAGCTTGTGAGATCAGCTTTCTGTCGGACAGAAGACATTGTTACATACAAGTCTCAACAGTGATATATCAATCCTAAACATATCACTTGACTTGGGGTGGTTTTAAGTTTATTAGTCTATTATAAAGTTTTGTCTCACTTCATGCTTGTATGAACACTTTATAATCACTTTAAACAAACTTACGGATTTCCTTTTATTAGACTTTATATAGTGCTTAAAAGGGATTGCCTTTATATAGTTATAAAACATATATCTCGTTAAAACAAATGATATAAAGAACAATTCATTTACATTAAGTTTGTATCCTGCAACAATTGACTATAGGACACCAAACCCCAACATACTCCCACTTGGACTAAAGCCAATTGTTTCTAAAACTTATCCCAGTAGAAGTTAAATGACGATCATGTACTTTCTGGGTTAAAGGCTTTGTCAACGGATCTGCAACGTTGTTCTCTGTAGGTACTCTTTCTATTCTCACATCTCCTCTAGCCACAATCTCTCTTATGATGTGGTATCGCTTTAGGTAGTGCTTGGATGCATTATGAGACTGTGGTACCTTTGCTTGCACAATGGCTCCATTGTTATCACAGTACAGAGTAATGGGATTGATAATGTCAGGCACCACTCCTAGTTCTGTAATGAACTTTCTAATCCAAACTGCTTCCTTTGCTGCTTCCGCAGCAGCGATGTACTCTGACTTGGTCGTAGAGAAAGCTACGCTTCCCTGCTTGGAACTTTTCCAACTGACCGCGCCCCCATTCAAGATAAACAGGTATCCTGATTGGGATTTAAAATCATTCTCATCTGGAGATGACTAGCGTCTGAAAATCCTTCAATTTTCAGATATCCTTCTCCGTACACTAGGAACATATCTTTAGTCCTTCTCAAGTACTTAAGAATGTTCTTGACGGCAATCCAATGCTCGTCTCCCGGATTCCCTTGGTAACGACTCGTTACAGATAACGTGAACGCTACGTCAGGTCTAGTGCATAGCATAGCATATATAATCGAACCGATCGCGCTGGCATACGGGACTACAGCCATGCGTCGTTTGTCATCATCAGTTTTAGGACATTGATGATTGTTTAACTTTACTCCATGTACCATGGGTAAGTTACCTCGTTTCGATTCAAGCATGCTAAACCGATTTAGCACCTTTTCAATGTATGTAGCCTGTGAAAGACCAAGCAGTCTACGCGATCTATCCCTGTAGATCTTTATACCAAGTATACAGGCTGCTTCACCAAGGTCTTTCATTGAAAAGTTACCGGATAACCATACTTTCACCGATTGGCTGTTTGCCAGATTGATTTGGCTGTTTGCCAGATTGATTACCCTGATTGGTGACTGGACTTTGATGCAGATTATCTTCAGGAGCTGAGTTGTCAACATGCTGAGTTGGAGGTGGAGTTTGGTTAGTCATGTTGACCTGCTCATCCTGAGTGGATGAAGTTGAAGCAGGATTTGTTCCATCTTGAGCAGTTTTTGGATTCTCCGGAGTCTTGGCTTGTTCCTCAATATGAGTAACAGAGGCTTGGTTTTGCACAAGATCCGTTGGAGGAGACTCAAGTTCAGCATCATGAGAGAAATATTTGAACTGAATTTTGGACATTTCAGCATCAATATCTTGAGGAGGAGAGTCTGCAAGGAGATCAATAACTTGAGTTTTATGGGCTTTCTTCTTAAGTCGCTTGAACCTTTGTTCCTTGGGAGGAGAAGGGTCAGCATCAATGTTCTCCTCATCAGTATCAACTGTCTCTTCTACCATAGTTGGATGCTCATGTTGCTCAACATGATCCTCAGCAGCAACATTTTCTTCTTCCTCAACTCTTTGCTCAATATCGCCCTGAGGTTGCTCAACATCAGCATGTTCTTCCTGCTCAGTATGGACGTCTTTCTCAACAAAGGTTTCTTTGGCAGCTTCCCTTTCTACATCAACATTTGTTTTCTCAGCTTGTTGCTCAGTTTCTTTCTTAGCTTCCTTTTCTAGGTCAGTCCCATGATCTTTGGAGGATACAACCCAATCTAGGGGATCAGCTTTAACTGTTTTTAAGGTATTAACCTTCTTCCTTTTCATCAAAGGGGATTCCAGAGTTCCCTCTTCTTCATCCTCAGGCTCTTCTGGCCTCTTTCTCTTCTCTGCCAACTCAGCTTTCTCCTTAGCCTTGTTAGCTTTAACTTTTTCTTGAGACACTAGTCTCACTTTCTTTGGGACAGCTTGGATGTCTTTGGAGCATGTTTCAATGGCCTTTCTCTTTTTCGTCTTCTTTTCCTTAGGTGACTCAGCAGGAGCCTCTACTTCTTTCTCAAGCTCATTCTCAGGCTCAACTGCTAGCTCAGCTTCATCATTTTCCTCAGCATCTTCAACTTCTTCATATCCTTTCAAAGGTTGATTGTATAATAACCCAACCAGCAGAGCTGCTGTGATCTCATTTCCCAAGGTATCAGTTTTATTGATTGTCTCAATCTGTTTGTCCTCAATGATCTTAGTGATCAGAGAACCCAGCCTGAGCTTCTTTCCACTGCGTTGAAGAGCCCCAACTAGAAAGACGGGCATGTTAAGTGGAGTGTAGGTCAACATGTGCCATATGAAGCACTGTTCAAAATTGGAGGCAGATGAGGCTGAGTTGAGTTTGGGGAAGATGAAGTTGGTCAGCATGTAGTGAGCCATCTTCTGTTCTTGCCCCATACAGGTGCTGGGTATTTCACCTTTATGATCTTTGGGTTTGCAGAACCCCTTGATCTTGTCAAGCTTTTCCTTAGGTACCTTCTCTTTTGTTGTCCTAAATTCTATTCCTTCGTTTGGTAAATCAAGTAAACTAGCTAGATAGGCAGGGGTTATGGTGATTTTCTGACCTTTGACTGTAGTCTCCAAATAGTCAGCATCTTCTTCATCAACAAGCATGTTAGAATAAAATTCTCTGACCAGCCTGGGGTATGTTTTTCCGGAGAGTGAGAAGAGACCGGTCCATTTGTTCTTCTCGATCCAGTCGCAGAATGGCTTCTCAGAAGTGACGAATCCTGGAGAAAACCATATGCACTTCAGAACCTCCAAGTTGTTGACCTTTTTATGGACCTTGATCATATTCCTTTCTATTTGCTTTGAAGAACCAGCGGGGTCAGCTTGAGTGGGTTTGCCAGAGGTTTGGCCAGGCTGAGTGGTGACGTTAGGGATTTCATTTTTGTCGGAAGCCATTGTTGCAGATGAAGGTTTTGAGGTTTAGGGAGAGAGAAGGGTTCGATTTACAGAAGATCGTAAGCGTAAAGAGTAAAGAGTGGGGATCCTTCCACTACTTATACAGTTTTGAGTCATTAATGAACTAGCCGTTTTGATCTTGGGACTTTAATCGACAAAGATTCTGCCATTTATGACAAGTTCGGTGCATGGGTATTCATTATTACTTGCGTTTTCCTAGGTATGATTTGTTACACGTGTCATTGTTTATCGGTGCAAGTGGGCTTTTACTCAGTTTTGCCAGAATATGAGTCGTTTATGATACTGAGTATTTAATTCTACGTAGATGGATTTCCTATCTCTTAGTAACTCAACATACGTTAATCACACAGCATATACATCTACTCAGCATAAGGTGATTACTCAATATGTCTATCTACTCAGCACAGAATATTTACTCAACATTTGTATCTACTCAGCATAGACTATTAAGCTCAATGTGCATTAGTTACTAGATTGATATCAGTCAGCATGACAATCACTCAACATTTATTCAAATACTTAGAATTATTGAAGAGGATTAAACATACCGATAGCTTCCCTTAGTATGTTAAATTGCTCACGAGCCAAAGGCTTGGTGAAGATATTTGCAAGATGTTCATTTGTTGGCACATAGGTCAGCTTGATCTCACCCTTTAGTACGTGATCTCTGATGAAGTGATGCCTTATGCTGACATGCTTCATCCTGCTGTGTTGGATAGGATTCTTGGATAGATCAATGGCACTCTTGTTGTCACATTTGACGTTCTTACTCCATAATCCTCAAGCTGTTGCTTTATCCACAGGACTTGAGCTACACAGCTTCTAGCAGCAACGTACTCAGCTTCAGTTGTAGACAGAGCAACTGATGACTGTTTCTTGCTGAACCAAGATACTAGATAGCTTCCAAGGAAATGGCATCCTCCTGAAGTACTCTTACGTTCTAGCTTATCCCGTCCATAGTCAGCATCAGTGTATCCTATGAGTGTGAAGTCATTTAAGGCTGGATACCACAAACCTGCATCAACTGAGCTCTGCAAATATATAATAATTCTTTTTACAGCAATTAAGTGAGATTCCCTTGGGTCAGCTTAATATCTTGCACAATAACATACTGAGTACTGTATATCAGGTCTACTAGCAGTGAGATAAAGTAAGGAGCCTATCATACCTTGATAAAGTTTACTATCTATTGACTTACTTTTCTCATCTTTGCATAGGACAGTATCAATACCCATAGGGGTTGATATGGGCTTACAATCTTCCATATCAAATTTCTTTAACATCTCCTTGGTGTACTTGGACTGACTAATGAAGATGCCGTTCTTACCTTGCTTGATCTGAAGTCCAAGGAAGAAGCTGAGTTCTCCCATCATAGATATTTCGAACTCAGTCTGCATCTGTTTGCTAAACTCTTGACACAAGGATTCATCAGTAGCACCAAATATTATGTCATCTACATAGATTTGTGCAAGTAGGATATGTTTACCCTTTCATACATAGATTTGTGCAAATATTATGTCATCTACATAGATTCATCAGTAACAAGGTTGTGTCAGCTTTTCCTCTGACATAATTCCTGGCCAGCAGGAAGTTGGTCAACCTTTCATACCAAGCTCTTGGAGCTTGCTTCAGGCCATATAAGGCCTTCTTGAGTTTATAAACGTGGTTTGGAAATTTTGGATCTTCAAAACTGGGAGGTTGATTAACATATACCTCTTCGTTTATAAAACCATTAAGAAATGCACTTTTGACATCCATTTGATACAATTTGAAGTTCATGAAACTAGCATATGCACACAATATACGTATAGCTTCTAACCTAGCAACCGGTGCAAAGGTTTCACCATAATCAATGCCCTCTTGCTGACTATAGCCTTGGGCTACAAGTCGAGCTTTGTTCCTAATTACATTTCCATACTCATCTAGTTTGTTTCTAAAAACCCACTTAGTTCCTATGGATTTTTGATTCCTAGGTTTAGGTACTAAATCCCATACCTCATTTCTCGTGAATTGGTCAAGCTCTTCTTGCATGGCATTGATCCAATATTCATCATGCTCAACATCAGCAAAGTTCCTTGGTTCATGAACTGATACGAAAGCAACGTTGCAAAGGAATTTCCTAAGCTGGTCTCTAGTCATTACTTTGTTGTTGGCATCATCAAGGATGGACTCTTCTGAATGTCCTCTTGGAATTTTTATCTCCTTGGGTAATGTTGAGTTGTTTGGAACAGGTGTTTCTACAATCTCTGCAGGGACAGATTGGTCAGCAAAGGTAATTTCGATTTCAATTTTACCTTTGGTCAGCTCTTGTGTTGATGGCTCAGCACCTCCAATTAGGCCAGCATGAGCTGAGTTCGGCTCATCCTCCATGGGTTGAGTTGTCTTACCTACAGGGTCAGTTTCATCGAAATCTACATGGACTGACTCTTCTACAACTTGGGTTCTTTTATTATAAATTCTATATGCTTTGCTGTTTGTTGAGTACCCTAAAAAGATTGCTTCGTCAGCTTTGGCATCAAACTTTGCTAAATTATCCTTAGTGTTGAGTATAAAACATTTACACCCAAAGGCACGAAAGTTTCCAATATTGGGCTTTCGTCCTTTCCAAAGTTCATAAGGAGTTTTCTTTAATATAGGTCTTACCAAGGCCCTATTCAATATGTAACATGCTGTATTGACAGCTTCTCCCCAAAAATACTTTGGAAGCCTATTTTCACTCAGCATTGTCCTAGCAATTTCTACTATTGTCCTATTTTTCCTTTCAACAACTCCATTCTGTTGAGGAGTTCTAGGGGCAGAGAAATTATGGTCAATACCATTAGTTTCACAGAATTCATCAAACAATTGATTTTTGAATTCTCCACCATTATCACTTCTAATGTGAGCTACTCTTAGGTCTTTGTCATTTTCAAGCTTTTTGACTAATGTGGTAAACATCTCAAATGTCTCATCTTTGCTACTCAGCAGGATGACCCAAGTGTACCTAGAGAAATCATCCACAATAACTAAGGAAAATTTCTTACCTCCCATGCTGAGTGGCTGGATAGGTCCGAAAAGATCCAAATGTAGTAATTCCAATGGTCTTTTGGTTGAGACAACCTTTTTACTATGAAAAGACTTTTTGGTTTGTTTACCTTGCTGACAAGCATTACAAAGTTGATCTTTTTCATACTTTAATTTGGGTAATCCCTCAACTAATTGCTTTCTAGCTAGTTTGGCAAGGAGGTCCATGCTGACATGCCCAAGTCTCCTATGCCATAGCCAGGAGTTGTCCTCTTTAGACACTAAGCATATACTTTTTGAAAATTATTTTTCCAAACTCAACATGTAAACATTTTCTACACGAGGGGCTGTTAAAATCAAATCATTTGTTTTTCCCTCGAGTATCTGACACTTAGTATCATCAAATATAACCTTCCTTCCACTCTTGCAAAGCTGAGCTACGCTTAGAAGATTATATTTGAGACCTTTAACTAAGGAGACTGACTCAATTTTAGGGTTACCTCCGATAGTTCCTGAGCCAACTATCTTGCCCTTCTTGTTGTCTCCAAAGCTTACACTACCTCCTCGTTTAAGCTCTAGTGTGATGAACTGAGTTTCACCACCTGTCATGTGTCTTGAGCATGCGCTGTCTATATACCAGAGTTTTGATTTCTCCACGCATGTCAAGCTGACCTGCATTTTAAACTATTCGTTTTTAGGTACCCAATTATTTTTGGGTCCTTTCTTGTTAGTGTAAACAGGTGCAAAGTCATATTTTAACTTGTGACGACATACTTTTGTAGTATGGCCACTTTTACCACAAAAGCCACACATAGTTACCCTTTGAGGGTGATGTTGAGTGTGGTCAGCATTTTTGTGCTGAGCATGCCAGCATACCTTGGTAGTATGACCTTTCTTACCACAGAAATCACATTGGACAATCTGTTTGTTATGCCAGCACACTGCTTTTGTGTGTCCTTTCTTCCCACAACAGCTACATTGAGTAAGCTGTTTATGCTGACCAGTACCTGAGTACTCAGCATGGGGTTTATTCTTAGTTGAACCTTTTATCTGGTTCTGTAATGTTGTGACATCCTTTCTAAGTTTCTTTGACTCAGTTTGAACCTCCGTGACAAACTTATGTAAGATTTGCATGTTGGTATGTAAATCTGAGTTGTCCTGGAGGAGATATCGGAGGTCACTCAGCTTGACCTCCTCAATCTCGTCGCAGCGCCTGCTGAGTGCCTTAATCTTTTTGTTACACTTCTTAGTTAGTGTATATAAGTCACTCAGGGAATTTACCATTTCGTTTCTAAGCAAAAGTAAGGATGTTACCTCATTGTTGTTTTCCTCCTGCTCAGAATCTCTAGAGAGGTCAGCTTGCTCAGATTGAGATTGGTCAGCTCCATCATCTGCCATGAAACATATGTTGGCTATTTCATTTTGCTCAGCTTCAGATGATGTCGACTCATCACTGTCACTCCACGTGGCCACCATTGCCTTTTTTCTTCCATTCTTTTCTTTCTTCAGATTAGGACAGCTTGACTTAATATGCCCAGTTTGATGGCACTCATAACATGTGACAGGCTTGGAGCTGTCCTTTTTGTATCTGGTGTCACTAGACTCAGCTTTATATCTATCTCCTCTCTTGTATGGCCTCTTACTATTTCTTTCATTTCTTCTGAACAACTTTTTCATTTTTCTAGTAAACATGGCCATCTCCTCATCATCAGTTGACTCAGCTTCTGTGGAGTTAGCTTTCATCACTAGTGATTTCTGTTTCTTATCCTCAGATTTTTCTTTAGCTTCAAAGTTTTTCATGGAAATTTCATGAGTCAGCAAGGAACCGATCAACTCATCATATTTGTATGTGGTCAGGTCCTGAGCTTCCTCTATAGCTGTCTTCTTGGCTTGCCAGCTTTTGGGAAGACTTCGTAAGATCTTCTTCACTTGTTCTTCTTCAGTGAAATTCTTACCAAGTCTTTTAAGCTCATTTATTATGTTAGTGAACCTGGCATTCATTGTTGAGATGTCCTCATTGTCAGTCATCTCGAACAGCTCATACAATCGCATGTGTTGGTTCACTTTGGATTCCTTGACCTTGCTGGTGCCTTCATAAGTCACTTCCAGCTTTTTCCAGATCTCCTGTGCTGACTCACAACCTGAGATCTTATTGTATTCTGCAGCATCTAGAGCACAGTGAAGCATATTGATATCCGAATCATTATTTTGTAATTTTATGAGGTCATCCTCTGTCCATTGAGTTTCACTCTTGATAACTTTCTCATTATCAACAGTTTTATAAGGTATATGTGGACCTTGAACTATTGCAAGCCATGCACTCATGTTTGTGGCTTGAATAAAGTTCTTCATCCTATTCTTCCAGAATGTATAATTAGACCCAAAGAATAGGGGAGGTCTAGTGATTGATAATCCCTCAGGGAGTATTTGTGTTGTTTGGTTTCCTGGGAGGAAATGAGTGCTATTCTCACCCATTTTTCGGGATCAGCTCAAGATTGTTAGATCTTTGAGTAGTGAGCTTAGGCTCTGATACCACTTATTGGTCCCTAGTAATTAGTTCCAAGGGGGGGTTAGGAACTAATGTAACTTTTTCGCTTTTAATTATGCTGACTTAATGTTATTTTAAGAGTTTGATAACTCAGCGTGTTGGTCAGCACGGGCGATTGATTGGTCAGACAGTTTTAGTTCTATGCTGACTAAGACTGCTTGACTTGAGAGTTGGGAATTGACACCTGAAAGGTCAGCTTCCAACTTAGCACTCAGATTTACTCAGTTTCAGTTTTAACAATTTATAAGCTGAGTAAATACAACAAGCAACACATGCACACACACACACACACACACACATATATATATATATATATATATTGAGAGAAAGAGTTTAGAAGTTACTCAGCACGACTTATCCTGGTTCGGCCTCTCTGCCTACGTCCAGTCCCCAGTTCCTCCTGGGATTTTCAATCCAATACTGAGCTCTTTCAAGGTAGAGCACAAACCCTTTACAAGGCAGTGAGTATGCAAGAGTACGTCCTCTATTCGTCTACTCAGCTCCTACTAAGTACTACAACCCATCACTTACCACTGAATACTTACAACCAAGTACTCAGCTCAACACTCTCAATATTCCTATTGATTACACACTTGTTCTTTTTCAAGTAAAGAACACCTTAGATGATTACAAAACAATCAATCTAGCATTTACACAGAGAATAGAAACGTTGGTGTAAGATCTTTTTGTATTTGAGTGCTTTGAAGATTTTCTCTCTTGTATTTTTCTTTTGATACTTCGGCAAATGATCCAAGAACTATCATTGTCCTTTTATAGATGAATTTCTGAAGATTGGATCATTTGAGATGATTTAGCCGTTAACTCCAAAATGGCTCTTTTAGCAGACAGCTTCTGGTCAGCTTCAGACTGTTCCGCCATTCCCTTCCTCTGTTTTCTTCAGGCGTCAGGTTTTGTCTTCTTGCATCAGACTTGTCTTTTTGTGCCAGTTGTCTTTTATCAATAATCCATAGACCCATGATTCTTGGAATTAGTCTTCTGTGTATTTTCAAGGCTTCAATTATTGGTGCAGAAGATTGCAGACTTTGTCCTTTAGTGAACGGATCTTTCATGCTGTCCTGACTGTTACTCAGCTTCATTCGTTATCTTCGAATGTTCAACTTCCATGCTGAGTTCCTACTTAGTCAGTTCCGTTCTGTTTATTTAATTCTGAAGGAGTCTTCTAATTTAGTCAGCTTCGTTCTGGCAACTTTGAAGAAGACTTCTGAGATTGAGTTCTACTCCACTCAGCTTCTATTTCTTTTTATGCTGAGTTCCGTTCCACTCAGGTTTGCTTATGCTGACTTTTGTCCTGTCTTACTTTATATATATATTTTTGCACTCAATATTGAACAAACACATTAGTACAATTAAATCAAAGCACTTAAATTTAATTGCCTCTTAATCATGGATGATTTTGTCAAATCAAAATCTTGTGGAAAGGTGTTTCAACAAATAGTACTTTGAAGAGGCAATTAAATTTAAGTGCTTTGATTTAATTGTACTAATGTGTTTGTTCAATATTGAGTGCAAAAATATATATATAAAGTAAGACAGGACAAAAGTCAGCATAAGCAAAGCTGAGTGGAACGGAACTCAGCATAAAAAGAAATAGAAGCTGAGTGGAGTAGAACTCAGTCTCAGAAGTCTTCTTCAAAGTTGCCAGAACGAAGCTGACTAAATTAGAAGACTCCTTCAGGATTAAATAAACAGAACGGAGCTGACTAAGTAGGAACTCAGCATGGAAGTTGAACATTCGAAGATAACGAATGAAGCTGAGTAACAGTCAGGACATCATGAAAGATCCGTTCACTAAAGGACAAAGTCTGCAATCTTCTGCACCACTAATTGAAGCCTCGAAAATACACAGAAGACTAATTCCAAGAATCATGGGTCTATGGATTATTGGTAAAAGACAACTGGCACAAAAAGACAAGTCTGATGCAAGAAGACAAAACCTGACGCCTGAAGAAAAACAGAGGAAGGGAATGGCGGAACAGTCTGAAGCTGACCAGAAGCTGTCTGCTTAAAGAGCCGTTTTGGACTTAACGGCTAAATCATCTCAAATGATCCAATCTTCAGAAATTCATCTATAAAAGGACAATGATAGTTCTTGGATCTTTTGCCGAAGTTTCAAAAGAAAAATACAAGAGAGAAAATCTTCAAAGCACTCAAATACAAAAAGATCTTACACCAACGTTTCTATTCTCTGTGTAAATGCTAGATTGATTGTTTTGTAATCATCTAAGGTGTTCTTTACTTGAAAAAGAACAAGTGTGTAATCAATAGGAATATTGAGAGTGTTGAGCTGAGTACTTGGTTGTAAGTATTCAGTGGTAGAAAAATCTAAGTGCTGGGTTGTAGTACTTAGTAGGAGCTGAGTAGACGAATAGAGGACGTACTCTTGCATACTCACTGCCTTGTAAAGGGTTTGTGCTCTACCTTAAAAGAGCTCAGTATTGGATTGAAAATCCCAGGAGGAACTGGGGACTGGATTTAGGTAGAGAAGCCGAACCAGGATAAGTCATGCTGAGTAACTTCTAAACTCTTTCTCTCAATATATATATATATATATATATATATATATATATATATGTGCATGTGTTGCTTGTTGTATTTACTCAGCTTATAAATTGTTAAAATTGAGTAAATCTGAGTGCTAAGTTGGAAGCTGACCTTTCAGGTGTCAATTCCCAACTCTCAAGTCAAGCAGTCTTAGTCAGCATAGAACTAAAACTGTCTGACCAATCAATCGCCCGTGCTGACCAACACGCTGAGTTATCAAACTCTTAAAATAACATTAAGTCAGCATAATTAAAAGCGAAAAAGTTACATTAGTTCCTAACCCCCCCTTGGAACTAATTACTAGGGACCAACACAGAATTCAGCTGGGAATTTAATCTTACCATGGTCGTTTGTGGTTCGAAGTTCTGTCCCTTTGTTCTTCAGCTTCAGCAACTTAGCCAGATAGGGAGGATTGATGAAAATCTCCTTTCCCTGGACCTCAGTGACCAAGTAATCCCTATTATCGTTGGCTACTTTTAGGTTGGTGTAGAACTCCTTTACCAGTTCAGGATAAGTAGCCTCACGAATGGAGAATAGTCCTTCCCAGCCGTTCTTGGATATCCATTCGCAGAAGGGTTTCTCTGCTTCCACAAACCCTTTTGAGAACCAACGTGAATGATCGATCTTGTCCCCTTTAACGTGGTTGTATACTAGTGAGTAGGTTCTGGGTTTCTTTCCTTTCTCCTTCTGAGTCTTTTTCGACGAACCAGCTTGGTCAGCTTTGGGGTTTTTGGCGACGGTGCTGACCTGAGTTTGGTCAGGCTGACCACCCTCTTGGGATTCTAAGGATGTTTCTCCATACTCCTCCTGAGTAGAAGATGAAGGATTTTCATCAGAGTGATTTTGATCGTACTCAGCTCCGAAGAGATTTTGGGAGTCAGACATTTTCTTAAGAGTTTTTGAAGGATCTGGGATTTTTGAGAGTTGGAAATAGAATGCTAGAGATTTTTGAGCGTAAAGAGTAGGAAATGGGAACTCTTCCACTATTTATATTGTTACCGAGGAGATCTGATTCGTTGAATTGACTGTTTTTCCTCGAGATGATAAATCGACAATTATTCTGACATTTATGACACATACGGCGTATGTATCTTTCCAATAATTATGCTTACGTCATCCTAGGTGGCTATTCAATACGCGTGCTAGCATTAATTATGCAATGAAACTTTTACTCAGCATATGGAATATCAAACGTTTGCGATTCTGAGTAGTCAGTTTTACGTAGAATAGATGTTTATGGACTTAGTAAGTTAGCTTAGGATAATCACTCAGCATGTATATCTACTCAGCATAGAGTGATTTCATGTCATTCTTAACTCAGCATGCAACAGTTACTAATTTTATCACAAATCACTCAGCATGGTAATCACTCAACATTCAATTAAGCACATAGAATTATTGAAGAGGATTAGACATACCGATAGGTTCCCTTAATATGTTAAATTGCTCACGAGCCAAGGGCTTCGTAAAGATATCCGCAAGCTGTTCATTTGTTGATACGTAGGTCAGCTTGATCTCATCCTTGAGTACATGATCTCTGATGAAGTGATGCCTTATGCTGACATGCTTCATCCTGCTGTGTTGGATTGGATTCTTAGATAAGTCTATGGCACTCTTGTTGTCACATTTGACCTCTATTGTTTCGGTTTTGACACCATAATCCTCAAGCTATTACTTAATCCATAGGACTTGGGCTACACAGCTTCCAGCAACAACGTACTCAACTTCAGTTGTAGACAAGGCTACTGATGACTGCTTCTTACTAAACCACAAAACCAGACAGCTTCCTAGGAATTGACATCCTCCTGAAGTGCTTTTTCGTTCTAGCTTATCTCGTCCATAGTCAGTATCAGTATATCCAATCAGTGTGAAGTCACTTGTATTTGGATACCATAAACCTGCATTAACTGAGCTCTGCAAATATCTGAAAATTCTTTTTACAGCTATTAAGTGAGATTCCCTGGGGTCAGCTTGATATCTTGCGCAATAACATACTGAGTACTGAATGTCAGGTCTACTGGCAGTAAGATAAAGTAGAGAGCCTATCATACCTCGATATAACCTGCTGTCTACAGACTTACCTTTCTCATCAGCACAAAGAACAATGTCAGTACCCATTGGGGTTGATATGGGTTTACATTCTTCCATATCAAACTTCTTTAGCATTTCTTTGGCGTACTTAGACTGACTAATGAAGATTCCATTCTTACATTGCTTGATTTGAAGTCCAAGGAAGAAGTTGAGTTCGCCCATCATAGACATTTCGAACTCAGTTTGCATCTGTTTACTAAACTCTTTGCACATAGAATCGTCAGTAGCACCAAAAATTATGTCATCTACGTAAATTTGTGCAAGTAGGGTATTTTTACCCTTTTTCTTAATGAACAAGGTTGTGTCAGCTTTGCCTCTGATATAATTCCTGATCAGCAGGAAGTTGGTCAACCTCTCATACCAGGCTCTTGGAGCTTACTTTAGGCCATATAGGGCCTTTTTGAGTTTATAAACGTGGTTTGGAAATTTTGGATCTTCAAACCCTGGAGGTTGACTAACATATACCTCCTTGTTTATAAAGCCATTAAGAAATGCACTCTTAACATCCATTTGATATAATTTGAAGTTCATAAAGCTAGCATAGGCACACAGTATACGTATAGCTTCTAACCTAGTAATAGGTGCAAAGGTTTCACCGTAGTCAATGCCCTCTTGCTGACTATAGCCTTGGGCTACAAGTCGGGCTTTATTTCTGACTACGTTGCCTTGCTCATCTAATTTATTTCTAAAGACCCACTTAGTTCCTATGGTCTTTTGATTCCTAGGTTTAGGTACTAGATCCCATACCTCATTTCTTGTGAATTGATCAAGCTCTTCTTGCATAGCGTTGATCCAATATTCATCGTGCTCGGCATCAGTGAAATTCTTTGGCTCATGCATTGAGACGAAGGCAACATTGCTGAGATACTTCCTAAGCTGATCTCTTGTCATCAGCTTGTTGTCAGCAGCATCAAGAATGGACTTCTCCGAATGTCCTCTTGGGATTTTTATTTCTTTGGGTAATATTGAGTTGTTTGGAACAGGTGTTTCTACAATCTCTGCAGGAATAGATTGGTCAGCAAAGGTTATTTCAATTTCTTGCTTACCTTTGGTCAGCCCTTGTATTGATGACTCAGAGGCTCCATTTTGATCAGCGGAAGCTGAGCTTGGTTCATCTTCATCGAGCTGAGTTGACTTTCCTGCAGGGTCAGCTTCATCGAACTCAATATGGACAGACTCTTCTACAACCTGAGTTCGTTTATTATACACCCTATATGCTTTGCTGTTAGTTGAGTACCCTAAAAAGATCGCTTCGTCAGCTTTAGCATCAAATTTTGCGAGATTATCTTTTGTGTTGAGTATAAAACACTTACACCGAAAGGCACGAAAGTAGCAAATGTTGGGCTTTCGTCCTTTCCAAAGTTCATATGGGGTTTTCTTAAGAATAGGTCTAACTAAAGCCCTATTGAGAATGTAGCATGCTGTGTGGACAGCTTCACCCCAGAAATACTTTGGAAGCCTATTTTCACTCAGCATTGTCCTAGCTATTTCGACAATTGTTCTGTTCTTCCTTTCAACAACCCCATTTTGTTGAGGTGTTCTAGGAGCAGAAAAATTGTGGTGAATACCACTGGCTTCACAGAATTCATCAAACTGTTGGTTTTTGAATTCTCCACCATTGTCACTTCTAATATGAGCTACTTTTAGGTCTTTGTCATTTTCAAGTTTCTTAATCAATGTTGTGAACATCTCAAATGTTTCATCCTTGCTACTCAGCAAGATGATCCAAGTGTACCGAGAGAAATCGTCTACAATGACTAAGGAAAATTTCTTACCTCCCAAGCTGAGTGGCTGGACAGGTCCGAAAAGATCCAAGTGTAGTAATTCCAATGGTCTCTTGGTTGAGACAATATTTTTACTTTGAAATGACTTCTTAGTTTGTTTACCTTGCTGACAAGCATTACACAATTGATCTTTTTCAAATTTAAGTTTGGGCAATCCCTCAACTAGTTGCTTTCTAGCTAATTTGGCAAGAAGGTCCATGCTTACATGACCAAGTCTTCTATGTCATAGCCAGGAGTTATCCTCTTTAGACACTAAGCATATATTTTTAGAAAACTGTTTTTCTAAACTCAGCATGTATACATTGTCTACATGAGGGGCAGTTAAAATCAATTCGTTTGTTTTTCCCTCGAGTATTTGACATTGAGTATCATCAAATACAACCTTTCTGCCGCTCTTGCAAAGCTGAGCTACACTCAGCAGATTGTATTTGAGACCTTTAACTAAGGAGACTGACTCAATAGTAGGGTTACCTCCGATAGTACCTAAGCCAACTATCTTACCCTTCTTATTGTCTCCAAAGCTTACACTTCCACCTCGTTTAAGCTCTAGTGTGATGAATTGAGTTTCATCACCAGTCATGTGCCTCGAGCATGCGCTGTCTATATACCACAGTTTTGATTTCTCCACTCATCTCAGGCTCACCTGCATTTTAGACTATTCATCTTTAGGTACCCAATTCTTTTTGGGTCCTCGTTTGTTAGCATAAACAGGTGCAAAGTCATATTTTAATTTGTGACGACATACTTTTATAGTGTGGCTACTTTTGCCACAGAAGTCACAGTGAATTTCACTTTGAGGGTGATGTTGAGTGTGGTCAGTATTATTGTGCTGAGCATGCCAACATACCTTAGTGGTATGTCCTTTCTTTCCGCAGAAGTCACATTGGACAATCCGCTTATTGTACCAACACACATCTCTTGTGTGCCCCTTTTTCCCGCAACAGTCACACTACGTGAACTGTTTATGCTGACTAGTACTTGAGTACTCAGTATGGGATTTATTTTTATTTGAGCCTCTTATTTGGCTCTGTAGGGTAGTGACATCCTTTTTCAGTTTCTTTGAATCTGATTGGACCCCGGAGACAAACTTATGCATAAGTTTTATGTTACTATGCAAAGTTGAGTTGTCTTGGAGAAGATATCGGAAGT